>NW_017309299.1:32530-40871 GCF_000935625.1 Nanorana parkeri
AGGGGCCATTCTCTTTGCTCTGCGTCATGTCACCTGGGAATCTGTGTTTTCTTCAAAGTCTACGCTCAGCCAACGCACCTCAAAATGTCAGCATCGCACTGCAACTTTTATTATTCAAATGCAACACATCCCAACACGTCGCAACACATCGCAACATGTCGCAACACGTCGCAACACGTCGCAACACATTGCAACACGTCGCAACACATCGCAACATGTCGCAACACATCGCAACATGTCGCAACACATCCCAACACATCGCAACACATCCCAACACATCGCAACACATCCCAACACAATGCAACACGTCGCAACACATCGCAACACATCCCAACACGATGCAACACGTCGCAACACATCGCAAGACGTCGCAACACATCGCAACACATCCCAAAACAATGCAACACGTCGCAACACATGGCAACACATCCCAAAACAATGCAACACATCCCAACACATCGCAACACAATGCAACACATCCCAACACGTCGCAACATATCCCAACACATCCCAACACATCGCAACACATCCCAAAACAATGCAACACATCGCAACACATGGCAACACAATGCAACACATCCCAACACGTCGCAACACATCCCAACACATCCCAACACATTGCAACACATCGCAACACAATGCAACACAACAAAACCAAACGTCGCAACATATCCCAACACATCCCAACACATCGCAACACATCCCAAAACAATGCAACACATCGCAACACATGGCAACACAATGCAACACATCCCAACACGTCGCAACACATCCCAACACATCCCAACACATTGCAACACATCGCAACACAATGCAACACATCCCAACACGTCCCAACACATCCTAACACATTGCAACACATCCCAACACATCCCAACACATTGCAACACATCGCAACACATCGCAACACATTGCAACACATCGCAACACATCGCAACACATTGCAACACATCCCAACACATCCCAACACATCCTAACACATTGCAACACATCGCAACACATCCCAACACATCGCAACACAATGCAACACATCCCAACACATGCCAACACATCCCAACACATTGCAACACGTCGCAACACAATGCAACACATCCCAACACATCGCAACACAACGCAACACATCCCAACACATCCCAACACATCGCAACACGTCGCAACACATCGCAACACAATGCAACACATCCCAACACATCGCAACACATCGCAACACATCGCAACACATCGCAACACATCGCAACACATCGCAACACATCGCAACACATCGCAACACATCGCAACACATCGCAACACATCGCAACACATCGCAACACATCGCAACACATCGCAACACATCGCAACACATCGCAACACATCGCAACACATCGCAACACATCGCAACACATCGCAACACATCGCAACACATCGCAACACATCGCAACACATCGCAACACATCGCAACACATCGCAACACATCGCAACACATCGCAACACATCGCAACACATCGCAACACATCGCAACACATCGCAACACATCGCAACACATCGCAACACATCGCAACACATCGCAACACATCGCAACACATCGCAACACATCGCAACACATCGCAACACATCGCAACACATCGCAACACATCGCAACACATCGCAACACATCGCAACACATCGCAACACATCGCAACACATCGCAACACATCGCAACACATCGCAACACATCGCAACACATCGCAACACATCGCAACACATCGCAACACATCGCAACACATCGCAACACATCGCAACACATCGCAACACATCGCAACACATCGCAACACATCGCAACACATCGCAACACATCGCAACACATCGCAACACATCGCAACACATCGCAACACATCGCAACACATCGCAACACATCGCAACACATCGCAACACATCGCAACACATCGCAACACATCGCAACACATCGCAACACATCGCAACACATCGCAACACATCGCAACACATCGCAACACATCGCAACACATCGCAACACATCGCAACACATCGCAACACATCGCAACACATCGCAACACATCGCAACACATCGCAACACATCGCAACACATCGCAACACATCGCAACACATCGCAACACATCGCAACACATCGCAACACATCGCAACACATCGCAACACATCGCAACACATCGCAACACATCGCAACACATCGCAACACATCGCAACACATCGCAACACATCGCAACACATCGCAACACATCGCAACACATCGCAACACATCGCAACACATCGCAACACATCGCAACACATCGCAACACATCGCAACACATCGCAACACATCGCAACACATCGCAACACATCGCAACACATCGCAACACATCGCAACACATCGCAACACATCGCAACACATCGCAACACATCGCAACACATCGCAACACATCGCAACACATCGCAACACATCGCAACACATCGCAACACATCGCAACACATCGCAACACATCGCAACACATCGCAACACATCGCAACACATCGCAACACATCGCAACACATCGCAACACATCGCAACACATCGCAACACATCGCAACACATCGCAACACATCGCAACACATCGCAACACATCGCAACACATCGCAACACATCGCAACACATCGCAACACATCGCAACACATCGCAACACATCGCAACACATCGCAACACATCGCAACACATCGCAACACATCGCAACACATCGCAACACATCGCAACACATCGCAACACATCGCAACACATCGCAACACATCGCAACACATCGCAACACATCGCAACACATCGCAACACATCGCAACACATCGCAACACATCGCAACACATCGCAACACATCGCAACACATCGCAACACATCGCAACACATCGCAACACATCGCAACACATCGCAACACATCGCAACACATCGCAACACATCGCAACACATCGCAACACATCGCAACACATCGCAACACATCGCAACACATCGCAACACATCGCAACACATCGCAACACATCGCAACACATCGCAACACATCGCAACACATCGCAACACATCGCAACACATCGCAACACATCGCAACACATCGCAACACATCGCAACACATCGCAACACATCGCAACACATCGCAACACATCGCAACACATCGCAACACATCGCAACACATCGCAACACATCGCAACACATCGCAACACATCGCAACACATCGCAACACATCGCAACACATCGCAACACATCGCAACACATCGCAACACATCGCAACACATCGCAACACATCGCAACACATCGCAACACATCGCAACACATCGCAACACATCGCAACACATCGCAACACATCGCAACACATCGCAACACATCGCAACACATCGCAACACATCGCAACACATCGCAACACATCGCAACACATCGCAACACATCGCAACACATCGCAACACATCGCAACACATCGCAACACATCGCAACACATCGCAACACATCGCAACACATCGCAACACATCGCAACACATCGCAACACATCGCAACACATCGCAACACATCGCAACACATCGCAACACATCGCAACACATCGCAACACATCGCAACACATCGCAACACATCGCAACACATCGCAACACATCGCAACACATCGCAACACATCGCAACACATCGCAACACATCGCAACACATCGCAACACATCGCAACACATCGCAACACATCGCAACACATCGCAACACATCGCAACACATCGCAACACATCGCAACACATCGCAACACATCGCAACACATCGCAACACATCGCAACACATCGCAACACATCGCAACACATCGCAACACATCGCAACACATCGCAACACATCGCAACACATCGCAACACATCGCAACACATCGCAACACATCGCAACACATCGCAACACATCGCAACACATCGCAACACATCGCAACACATCGCAACACATCGCAACACATCGCAACACATCGCAACACATCGCAACACATCGCAACACATCGCAACACATCGCAACACATCGCAACACATCGCAACACATCGCAACACATCGCAACACATCGCAACACATCGCAACACATCGCAACACATCGCAACACATCGCAACACATCGCAACACATCGCAACACATCGCAACACATCGCAACACATCGCAACACATCGCAACACATCGCAACACATCGCAACACATCGCAACACATCGCAACACATCGCAACACATCGCAACACATCGCAACACATCGCAACACATCGCAACACATCGCAACACATCGCAACACATCGCAACACATCGCAACACATCGCAACACATCGCAACACATCGCAACACATCGCAACACATCGCAACACATCGCAACACATCGCAACACATCGCAACACATCGCAACACATCGCAACACATCGCAACACATCGCAACACATCGCAACACATCGCAACACATCGCAACACATCGCAACACATCGCAACACATCGCAACACATCGCAACACATCGCAACACATCGCAACACATCGCAACACATCGCAACACATCGCAACACATCGCAACACATCGCAACACATCGCAACACATCGCAACACATCGCAACACATCGCAACACATCGCAACACATCGCAACACATCGCAACACATCGCAACACATCGCAACACATCGCAACACATCGCAACACATCGCAACACATCGCAACACATCGCAACACATCGCAACACATCGCAACACATCGCAACACATCGCAACACATCGCAACACATCGCAACACATCGCAACACATCGCAACACATCGCAACACATCGCAACACATCGCAACACATCGCAACACATCGCAACACATCGCAACACATCGCAACACATCGCAACACATCGCAACACATCGCAACACATCGCAACACATCGCAACACATCGCAACACATCGCAACACATCGCAACACATCGCAACACATCGCAACACATCGCAACACATCGCAACACATCGCAACACATCGCAACACATCGCAACACATCGCAACACATCGCAACACATCGCAACACATCGCAACACATCGCAACACATCGCAACACATCGCAACACATCGCAACACATCGCAACACATCGCAACACATCGCAACACATCGCAACACATCGCAACACATCGCAACACATCGCAACACATCGCAACACATCGCAACACATCGCAACACATCGCAACACATCGCAACACATCGCAACACATCGCAACACATCGCAACACATCGCAACACATCGCAACACATCGCAACACATCGCAACACATCGCAACACATCGCAACACATCGCAACACATCGCAACACATCGCAACACATCGCAACACATCGCAACACATCGCAACACATCGCAACACATCCCAACACATCCTAACACATCGCAACACATCCCAACACATTGCAACACATTGCAACACATTGCAACACATCCCAACACATCGCAACACATCGCAACACAATGCAACACATCCCAACACATTCCAACACATCCCAACACATCCCAACACATCGCAACACATCCTAACACATCCCAAAACATCCCAACACATCCCAACACATCCCAACACATCCCAACACATCCCAACACATTGCAACACATTGCAACACATCGCAACACGTCGCAACACATCGCAACACATCAGAACACGCTACCATGTATGTCCATGTATCCCAGCACGCTACAATGAAGGTGTGTTGACTTAATGAGTTGGGTGCCATTAAAAGTGAATGACACTGGAACGCATGTAACGCACATCACTGCGTTGTGGTAATGTGACCCCGGCCTAACCCTCATCATACAATTGCGGAGAGACGCAGGAAGATCTGATTCCAGTGCAGTGCGTTGTGTCCTCTTATACAATGTATCATCTACAAACACATCAACGGAAACCCTCCGATCGTCTCTGACATGTTCAGGTCATTTTCAGTCTTACAGCCTTGTTCACATCAAATGCAGAGCAGATCTGCATGAGTTTCTGAACACGCAGTGCAGTGGGTTGTGCCGCGTTTTGGATGCGTTCCGGGCCGTTTTTGGTTTCCATGCGTTTTTGATGCATTTGCATGCGTTCCAGAGCAGGTAAAATAGGGCTTGCTGCAGTTTTTTACGTGCTCTAGAACAGAACGCTGCGGTGTGAACTAGAGCACAAAGTACCATTGGAATACATTGGACGCAGTTTTGATCCGGTCCGTAACTGCTCCGCTCCTGGAACGCGCTTGGTGTGAACAAGGCCTAAATCCGCAGCTTTCATTATGATAATCCCCGGTGATCCCGCCATGAAGGACCTTGTTCAGGTACTTCCTGTTATAGGGTGACAACGCTTTGTCCCTATCTACCAATTGCTCTTCTGTGTTACCTGGTCACATGGGCTTCTGATGGAGACCACAAGTGGCCATTTCAGCACACATTACCCAGGCACGGTCCACTGTTGTTGTCTCCGGAAGCCCATCACTGGAGTTCATGTAGGTAGGAAGTGGCTGGAAAAAGCCTGCAGGAGATTAGCAGCACTGAGATGGAACCAATGATGAAAAATGTGAACTAAAAAAGAACTGGAACTGAAACCCGGAACCGGAACCACCCTTCCTGTGAGGTGTCACTCGATGACTCGGATTTATTAGCTTTCAATGACATAAAACCTCTTCCTGCAGTGAGTGGTGGCAACCCGATTTTTATCATACAACCAATGACACTCACCTCACCTAAACCGACATCCTGACTGCAGAGAACTGTGCGGATCCTATGGATGTCTCTACCGGAGCCCAGCCAGGTTTATAATGAGCTCAGCGAGCCCAGCGGAGGAGAATTCACCAATACTGCAGGGGCCAATGCACTCATTAGGGCCCGATGTACTCAGAGGGGCCAAAGAGGAACTAATACTGCAGGGGCTGGTGTGCTCATTAGGGCCCATTGTGCTCAGACAGAGTTTAACCCCTATAGCAATGCAGAGGGACAGGACACTGCGCACTGGTCTATGTAAGAGAGAACTGGCAGATACCACCCACCGACTCGGAGCAAAGCCAGGACCTGCCTACTGCATGTTCTTAGGACTTGGCAACTCCCAGGTAAAGGGACTGAGTGCACTGCATGGCCTAGTGACAGGTCCTCCTTAAAAGTGAAAAGGGTTCACTGGAGATTTCGGGAGACTAATACATATTGTGAAGAATGGGCCACATTATAGAGCATGTCCTCCCACATTGTACCATATACTGGCCTCCTCGAGTCTCAGTCACTTCATCGGGTAGCTGAGTCGGTCCGCAGAACACAAATTCCTCGGGCCTGTCCGGGTTTTGTCCATAAATGGGGCACACCAATGTTACGGAGGAAAAAACACCACTGGTGACCAACAGTTAAGGGGCACCACCACTGATCACTATTTCCTGACCACTGGAATCATCCATCTGTCCTGACCCCCGCACGCAGCACTGTATGCGCTATGTCCTGAACTAAACCAAGCAATTTCGGGGTGTTTTTACTGTTCTGGCAGTTTATGGCCTCAGGACATGTGATAGGCAGCAAGAAAAAACCTTTTTCAAACTTTTTGATCTTTTTTTCTGTATATAGGGAAAAAAAGAAAAGAAAAAAACACCAAATATATTCATGTCTGTCCCGGGTCACATGACCGAGTAACTGTCAGTCAAGGTATCCCAGAGCTGAGAGGTGGAGATGGTCGGGTCATGGAGGGGGGTACACAGGCCGGTGCTCAGGGGCTCACTCCATACGTCAGGTGTCTGCTCCGGAGACCGGTCCGGTTGGGTTGGTGGTGAGGGGACACGTCACCTGACATCTGATGGAAGTGAGGATTTGGATGGAGAGGAAAGGAATATAAATCACAAACCCAACGACACCGGCCGTCTGGTTCCTGTAGACGAGAGAATTCCTCCGGCTCAGCCTGGAAGCCATCCCAACGTGTCTGCGACGATTCCGGGAGGATCATGGCTGGATGCCGGAACATCAAAGAAGATACGGCCGGGGGATGGAAGTCATCCAATGACTCATCTCTCTGAGTGTCTTCTATCCCATTCCAGGCAGAGAAGGACAGGGAGTGTCAAATGTCACACTGGTATAAAGAGAACCTGTCTATAGGGCCGGCTATGGGCCTGTTGTTGGTGGATTTTTATTGGCTTTGTTTTTCTTAAATATTGTTTTTTACTTTTATTTTATTTTTTATAACAATGTTCACAATGAGACCACAAAACTACTCATACACTCCCTTGTTATCTCTCGTCTTGACTATTGTAACTCCCTCCTCATTGGCCGACCACTACACAGGATATCCCCCCTTCAGTCTATCAAGAATGCAGCTGCTAGACTCATTCCCCTGACCAACCGCTCAGTGTCTGCAACCTCCCTCTGCCAATCCCTGCACTGGCTTCCATCCCCCGCCCCTCTCTACCAATCCCT
>NW_017309299.1:45048-48823 GCF_000935625.1 Nanorana parkeri
CACTGGTTTCCATCCCCCGCCCCCCTCTGCCAATCCCTGCACTGGCTTCCATCCACCACCCCCCTCTGCCAATCCCTCCACTGGCTTCCACTCGCCCAGATGATAAAATTCAAAATATTAACAGTCACCTATAAAGCCGTCCACAACTCCGCCCCCGAATATATATCTCAGACCTTGTCTCAAAGTATCACCCCAACCGGCCCCTCCGCTCATCCATTGACCTCCTGCTTTCCAGCTCCCTTGTCCACTCCTCCCATACTCGCCTCCAGGACTTCACTAGAGTCTCTCCCATCCTCTGGAACTCTTTACCCCAACCTGTCCGTCTATCTCCAACCTTGACTGCCTTTAGGCGTTCCCTAAAGACTCATCTCCTCAGGGAAGGCGATCCCACCTCAACCTGACCACTCAACCTTCACATTCTCACATAATTCATCCCCACACAGCTCCCTCCTCATGTATCACTGGCCCCTCCTCTTTTAGATTGTAAGCCCTCAGGGGCAGGGCCCTCCTTACCATCTCGTCTTGAATTGTATTGTGATTGTAATGTCTTCCTTATATTGTACAGCGCTGCGTGCACTGTTGGCGCTATATAAATACTATGTAATAATAATAATAATAATATGAAATACATCGGCAGCTGTGAGTGATGAGGTTTTATTTATTAATAGAGGTTTAGGGTTAGCATTGGGTTCAGAGGTCAGTATTGGGGTTATGGTAAGCATTAGAGTTGGCACTGGGGTCAGGGGTTAGTATTAGTGTTACGGTTATGGTAAGCATTTGAGGTTAGGGGTCAGCATTAGGGTTAAGGCAAGCGTTAGTGCTAGCATTGGGTTCAGAGGTCAGCTTTAGAGTTAGCACTGGGGTCAGGGGTTAGTATTAGTGTTATGGTTATTTTTGGGATGGGAATTAGGGTTATCATTAGGATTAGGGTCAAGGCTGACATTAGGGTAAGGGGTAGTTTTAGGGTTAGCATTGGGTTCAGAGGTCAGTATTGGGGTTATGGTAAGCATTAGAGTTGGCACTGGGGTCAGGGGTTAGTATTAGGGTTATGGTTATTTTTGGGATGGGAATTAGGTTTATCATTAGGATTAGGGTCAGGGCGGACATTAGGATAAGGGGTAGCTTTAGGATTAGGGTTATTGTTGGAGTAAACATTAGGGTGGTTGTTGTTTGGGTTAGCATTATCATCAGGGTTAGCATTAGGGTCAGGGCGGACATTAGGATAAGGGGTAGCTTTAGGATTAGGGTTATTGTTGGGGTAAACATTAGGGTGGGTGTTGTTGGGGTTAGCATTATCATCAGGGTTAGCATTATGTCTCGGCTCTACAGCTCATCAAGAAAGCCATTGAGGATCATGTCAGCTGTCAGAAAACAAAGTCATGTGATCAGAGGGTGAGATTTGAGTCTGATTTTGATGAAATTCTGGACGCAGGTTAGAGGATAGAACATTCAGAATACACGGTGATAAGGGTGTGATAGCAGACACGGGCCAGCCAGTAGGTCTGAGGAGCATTTGCACTGCGTTGTGGGAAGGGGAAGTCCTCTGCATTGCATTTCTCATTGTGAACCTTCCACATGTTTCTTTCTTACGCAAAGAAGAGCTAAAATAATTTATTGTGGAGCGCTTGTAGGCGGATAGCTGGGACAGCACTCTGCTGGGGGGCAGTGACTCCTGGGCTATGAAGGCGGAAGTCCTGATCACAGTCCTGAATGTGAAGGTTCGTTGTATTCATAGAAACACATAGACAGCTAACTCGTTTCGAGGGTCTGAGTCTCCTTCCTCAAGGCCGTAAGATACGTGGTCAGGAGAAGCAGAAAATTGTTTGGATTGGGCAAGGGAAGAGAGCGAGTGTTCTCGGAAAGATGAATTGCGCTGAAGGGGTGTTGGTGAGGTGAGTAGGAAAACCAATGAAAAGGCCAGTGATATGTACAGGTGACAGCCGAGCCTCGGTGAAGGGGCAGTATTGGGCCCACCAAATGCATTGTCTTTCTCTTGTGACCTCTTGTCATGTGAAATAAAGATTTAATGGACTTACATTATACTTGTGGTAGCCCCACGTTCTCCACATTCTGTACTTACTCCTGGAAGTCCCAACTGACAACTGAGAGCTGCCGCCAAAATGTGTATCCAAAGCTTGATCTGCCAGCTCCACCAACAGGCCTATTGTAGAGCAGTGTCTGGGGCTTGGACTTTAACCCTAAGGGATGGAGAGCGTGGATCCGGGTCTGGTATCCCAGTGAGAGGGGACACTGTGCCTCCAGCAGATGGCAGAAAGCTCTCGCCAAGGCTCTAGAGGTGACCCGGACTTCCTCAGGCCTACTTATGGCCATGATGGGACTTTCTGCAGGACGTCAGGATTGCCTGGATCCTAACCACGTGTGCAACCTCACTGGCAGAAGCAGAGGAGACTGTGGAGCCACAATGGACTCAAGACAATAAAACAGGGCAGGGGCCTTCTCTCATCAGTCCAACAACTGAGGAGGAGGGAGGGAGGGAGGGAGGGAGGGAGGGAGGGATTTGGTACCCGATGAGTGACGGTTGGGAGCTGGGATGTCATACTGGAGCCTGTAGACGGAAAGGAGATTTGTATGAACAAAGCCGATGTCGTATCATCTCATAACACGTCTCAGTGCTGCCTCTCGGTGCCGCAATATTGATAAATCTCCCCCAATGTGTGACGAGGGAATAGGAACAAATGCAGAAATTTTACATTACAATCAATTTTCTTTTTCTTATTATTATTTACCATCAGACTATTAAATGTTTCATATATTTTATCATCTGATTGTATTATCTAGCGGGCGTAGCTCTACAGAGGTGCCGGCTTTCGTCATTACTAACTAGTGAAGATTGATTGATTGATTGATTAGCCCTCTCCCTGACAGCACTGATAGATGTTTGCAGCGCCAGGCTGCTGTAAACAAAGCTAGCAGGGTCTTGTCCTGTATAAGAAGGGGATGTATTGCAGGGACAAGTCTATAATTCTGCCACTTTATAGATCATTGGTTCGACCTCATCTGGAGTACGCGGTCCAGTTCTGGTCACCAGTACTAAGAAAAGATGTCCTTGAGTTGGAAAAAGTCCAGCGGAGGGCAACCAAACTAATTAGGGGTATGGAGGACCAGAGCTACGAGACAAGGGGGAGGGGCTGGAGGACCAGAGCTACGAGACGAGGCTACTAAATTTAAACATGTTCACATTGGAGGTGAGGAGATTAAGGGGGGATATGATCTCCATGTACAAAATGTTCAATGGTGGCAGCAACATTAGCGATAAACTGTTTAAAATTAACTCCATTACAAAAACTAGAGGCCACCACCTAAAATTGGTGGAAAAAAAATTCCAGCACAAGGGGCGAAGGGGGTTCTTCACAGTAAGATCAGTTAGGGTCTGGAACTCACTGCCACAGGCGGTGATCTCAGCAAATAATGTGGAATTGTTCAAGAAACTTTTGGACGATTTCTTAAGGGACCGTAATATACAGGGGTACAGGTACTCCTAGAATGAGATCCTAATAGGTTGGACTTGATGGACTAATGTCTTTATTCAACCTCAAATACTATGTAACTATGTTATATTACATGAGAATTACCCGATGACGTGTCATCCATAATACAAGATCATTATTTTCATAAGATTTTATCTAAGGGCGAACATTCCACCCAGGAGAGTAACGACTCCAATGAGACAGGAATATTCCTGAAGATGTTTTTCTAATTAGAGAAAATGTAGAGATGCCTTATATTTATTATTTATTCATTTATTTATGTATAA
>NW_017309299.1:51848-65534 GCF_000935625.1 Nanorana parkeri
TTATTTATTGTGGCCGAGGCAAAAAAAAAAAACACTATTAAAAAAAGAAATCCCCCCCCCAATCATATCTCAGAGATACCCCACATATTGACGAGTTTGGGGTTACTCTGATACTGATAAGTATAATCACATCGATGGGATATTGCTGATAATGGCCACACCCCTTATAAAGTCTTCCCCTCGGCCAATGAGAATGACACCAGGAAGTGTGCAGATTTCATGGATTAGGAAATAAAAGACACAGCTAGAGTGCGATTTTTAAATGAAATGTAGTTATTATTCGGGATTTATATGGCGCCAACAGCCTGCACAGTGCTGTACAAAATAAAGTATTACAATACAAGACACAAAGGTTAGGAGGACCCCGGTCACAGGAGCTTACAATCTAAGGTCTCATTCAGGAAAGAAAGGGGGAGGTGACAACAGGAAGTTGGTTTCCGGTTTTCGCCGTGTGCCTTATGCAGCGTGTCACGTTCGGTGAGTGACCGTTGCCATCGTCGGGTATGTGGTTGCAGAGCGGCATTGCAATTGAACTTACCTGGGGGGGGGGGAATAAAAAAAAGGGGCATTTAGGAGGCGGCAGTATCACCTCCTGGGGGACACGGCTCTACTGCCCTCTGAAAAGCCATCCACCGCAGAACCCTTTCTAGAGGGGAGGTGGAGCCTGCAGCCCATCTCAGCAAGGCCTACATGGAAGTGGCATCACTGTGTGGGGAGATGATGAAGCAGTGGCGTCACCAGGTGAGTGCGGGGGGTGCGGCCCGCCCCCCGGGTGACACCTTCATAGGGGTGTCACCCCCCTCTAAAAAGTCGGGCAGTCGGACATGGAACGAGAGCCCAGCAGTGTCAGGAGAGAGGAGGGAAGCCGGCGGCATACCTCATCCCGCCGAGTGAACGTCCCCTCCTCTCTCTGCCGGCGTCCATCACCAAGATGGCCGCCTGCAGGCGTGAAACAGATGGCCGCACATGCGCAACGAAGTCATTGCGCGTGCGCGAGGTGACGTCACGCGCACGTGGAATGACGGCACGGCGGGGTGTGACCGGGGGACACCGGGCCTCCCCTGGATAAAGAAGGTAAAAGTTCGGTAGGATTGAGGTGGGATAGAGCGGAGTTTTCCAGGATCACCTTGTTGGTGACGTGTTTAGTAGACTTGTGCGCCGTCAAAAAATTTGTTCCGTTTCGTTTCGGAATATCCGTTATTTCGTATTTCGTAATTTGTATCTGAAACTCAATTCGGATTCGTACGAAATATGTATTTTCGTTAGCGGCGGTTATATTTTCGTAACTTTACGAACATTCGTTATGATGAAGCTAAAAAGCAAAGATACCTTTGTTACTATCGGAGTCGATGTGGTCGTTGTTTTTTTATCCGAAATACGAATTCCGTTAACGGATTCCGGATCTGAATTTCGTATTTCGGACTTAAAAAAAAACTACCATCAGCTCCAATATAAATGTATTTTGCTTTTTACCTTCAATATAACGAATGTTCGTAACGGAACGAAAATACGTCAACGAAATTTCGTATTTCCCGCCTGCGTATTGTAATGCAACTCTCAGCAGCAGCGGATCCGTATTTCGGATTAAAAAACAAATCTTGTCACGTTGTTCCTCATTTACGGGGGTAATATTAGTTCCCGTTTCAAAGAAATTCGGATCCGAAATTCGTTAACGGAATTTCGTATTTCGGATATAATTCGGAAACTGCCGTTCGGATTTCGGATGCTCCGAAATTCGGAAAATTCGTACGAATTTCCATTCGTAACGAAACGAATGGCACATGTCTAGTGTTTAGATGAAGCGCGGAGATCATGAGGAACGCTGGATTCAGTTTGACTTGCTCAGGAGGACGTTACATCAGAATGCAGCATTGTACATCATACATGTTCTCCGTGTGCCGGCGCGGGTTTCGTCCGGGTCCTCCGCTTTCCTCCCACACTACAAAGACAGGCTGGAAGGTGAATTGGCTCCGGTATATATATACACGTGAGATATGGACCTTAGATTGTAAGCTCCTCGAGGGCGGGGACTGATGTGAATGTGCGGTATGTAAAGCGCTGCGTAAATTGTCGGTGCTACACAAATACCAATATTATATAAATAAACCCCGCCCTTAACCCTAACATGACCCTAATCCCGAACCCTAACCCCCACCCTTAACCCTAACCTTTGCTAACCCCAACCAGCGGAGGCAGAGCCTCACCTAGAATTATGGAGGAAAAAGCTGTCAGCTTCAAGTCTGAACCTGACAGCTTTTTCTCCATTCAAAGCGACTTGAAAGAGGGTTAGGGTTAGGGAGCGCTGCCTGTTAATTACAGACGGCGCTGCATCCAGCTTTTCACAGCTAGTTAGTGAGGGAAAGGGAGGCTCCTCCCTTCCTCCTTCGCACTAGCTTAGTGACGGGCTTCATCCGGTGGGGGCAGGGCTTCAGCCAGCGGGGCCAGGGAATGCCTCACCCGGAACCGCACGTCACTGCCATATACGGCATATGCTGTTGGATTTCCAACAAAACTGAAGGTGGGTTTCGTTGGAGATAGAACAGGATGGGGTAAGGAGTTCCAGAAGATGGGAGAAGTCCTTCAGGTGAGCATGGGAAGAGGTGAGGAGGGGGCCAGAGGACAGTCGATCTTTGGTGGAGCGGAGGGGACGGTTTGAGGGATATTTCGGGAGAGGTTTAACCATGAAGTTCTCAGAAGTTGTATCAGCTTTTGGAATTTGTGTACGATACGATACAAGACCATATCACACGATACGATACAAGACCATATCACACGATACGATACAAGACCATATCACACGATACGATACAAGACCATATCACATCCAATACCCAGGTTTCCAATAATACAGAGTACATTAGAGCAGAACAATCCTTCAGGTCCTGGTGAGGGCACCAAAATGACCCAAAAAGCTCTTAGCGAGGCCAACCTGAAGTCCTCTACGTAGGCGCCTGACATGTCTGTAGAGAGATATCACGAGGAGTCTTTTACAGAACGAATAATGACCTTCTATGACCTTCCATGACCTTCCATTACCAAATAAAAAGAACATTTTCATTGAAAGAAACCTCTCCGGACTTTCATTAACATTTAAAAAAAAAATGAAATGTGTTGTCTACAAGTTAGACATATTGAAGATTAGGGATAAACTTTGGGCTTGGATTGACACTGAGTTTGACCCAAACCTAAGCTGTTCTCAGTTCACCATATAGGCAATTTGGCCCTTTCATCTGCCCACTGAACCCCCGGCTGTGTCCTGGCAACCATTGGGTGACTGGTGGCTGAGACGTACAACATAATTGGTTGTTAGGATGCTGGCAGCCGCACAGCATCTTTGGTTGTTATGGGGCGTCCACCTATGACATAGCTACCAGTGTTGCTCCGCAGCCCAGCCACTAACATCCTAGGCCACCAAAGACATCCCACAGCGCCATTGGTTGCTAGGACACAGGAGGCCCCGGGTTTGGTTGACTTGGATGTTTGCTGAATCCAGATTTCTGGCTGGGAGCGGCGGACACCCAAACTAAAGCCAGGCCAGTTCGCTATTAAAGACACATGACAAGGAAGCAATAGAAATAGGTCCATACATACATATATAGGCAGCTGAGGTTATACGCAAATCTTACATTTTCCAGCAAAATCGGAGCTAGACCTGGCTGTATGTCTCGGGTCTACCAACTGGCCAATGGATCTGTCTATCACACTGACGGATCTCGTAGGTTGGACTAAGGGAGGGAGTGTGTGTGACCTTAACCATAACTTCAGCTGCCTAGTTCTCTAGATCTACACACCATTTTGACATGAGGATTTTGAGGAAAGGGATTCCCACAGATTACATTTTTTTAATCATATATTTGATATTAATAACTCAGGATTTGGTGCAGGTTTGTTTTTAATATAAAATCATCATATATCCTGTCTCAGCTTTTTTTTTTTTTTTTAAAGCTAGCCATAGACATAACAGAGTGACACTCCCATAGAGTGGACACCCCATAGAGAGGACACCCCATAGAGTGAACACCCCATAGAGTGACACCCCCATAGAGTGGACACTCCATGGAGAGGACACCCCATAGAGTGGACACTCCATAGAGAGGACACCCCATAGAGTGAACACCCTTTAGAGTGGACACCGACTTAGAGTGGACACTCCATAGAGAGGACACCCCATAGAGTGAACACCCCCATAGAGAGGACACCCCATAGAGTGGACACCCCATAGAGAGGACACCCCAAAGAGTGAAAACCCTTTAGAGTGGACACCGACTTAGAGTGGACACACCATAGAGAGGACACCCCATAGAGTGACACCCTATAGAGTGGACACCGACTTAGAGTGGACACACCATAGAGAGGACACCCCATAGAGTGACACCCTATAGAGTGAACACCCCATAGAGAGGACACCCCATAGAGTGAACACCCTATAGAGTGGACACCCCCATAGAGGTGGACACCCCATAGAGTGAACACCCTTTAGAATAGACACCCTCATAGAGAGGACATCCCATAGAGAGGACATCCCATAGAGAGGACACCCCACAGAGAGGACACCCCACAGAGAGGACACCCCATAGAGAGGACATCCCATAGAGAGGACACCCCATGGTGTGGATACCCCATAGAGAGGACACCCCATAGAGTGGGCACCCTGGAGAGTGGACAGACACCCTATAGAGTAGACACCCTCATAGAGTGGATACCCCATAGAGTGACACCCTATAGAGTGAACACCCCATAGAGAGGACACCCCATAGAGTGAACACCCTATAGAGTGGACACCCCCATAGAGGTGGACACCCCATAGAGAGGACACCCCACAGAGAGGACACCCCATGGAGTGGATACCCCCTAGAGAGGACACCCCATAGAGTGGGCACCCTGGAGAGTGGACAGACACCCTATAGAGTAGACACCCTCATAGAGTGGATACCCCATAGAGTGGACATCCTATAGAGAAGCTTAATGAAAGATTCTGATACCTTGTATACAGTAAAATGGGATATTATTTACAGATATTTCTTTAACGGTTACAGATCCACTTTAAGTGACCGAAGACATGACATGCCGATTTAAGTCAGAAACAAGAAAAATGTAAAATACGGGTTTAATACATTTGCTGATAACAGATTTACAGTAGAAGCACAAATCGGATCTTGGAACATACAAAGCGCTCTCCCTTTAACAATCTCTCGGCCTTCCGTGGAACATCTGAAGTAAGACTTCACGGATCTGTTTGCTCTTGATGCTGTAGATGATGGGGTTAAGCACGGATGGAAGAAACAGGTAGGCATTGGCCATGATGTTCATGAATAAGGGTGAGACCTGTTTTCCGAACCTATGTACTATGGACAGAGCCACGATGGGAACATAGAACAGAAACACGGCACAGAGGTGGGACACGCAGGTGTTGAATAACTTATAACGGTCCATTTTGGTGACATGGAAGACAGCTCGGAGTATCAGAATGTAAGACAAGACAATGAGTATGAGATCCAGCGTAACCGTGCACAGGATAATCGCAAGGCCATACATGATGTTGAAGGTGTTGGTTCCATGACAGGCCAACTCCATAACATCCTGGTGTAGACAGTATGAATGGGACAGGGCATTACCATTGCAGTAGGGCAGAAATTGCAGGCTGGATACGGGTGGTATATGGATAAGAGTGCCCCGCAGGGCAGAGACAAGACCAGCCTTGGCCACAGCAGAGCTGGTAAGAGTGGATGTGTATCTTAAAGGATGACAGATGGCTACATATCGATCAAAGGCCATGGCCACCAGAAGAGAAGACTCAGTGATGGAAAGCGAATGGATGAAGAACATTTGTAGGAGGCAGAGTTGAGATCTGATGACCTTATAGTCAAACAAAAAAATGCCGAGCACCGAGGGGCTGGTGACCAGGGTGAAGAGGAGGTCAGTGATGGCCAACATGGTGAGAAAGAAGAACATGGGTTGGTGGAGCTTGTAATCCTTGATTATCACAAGAAGGATCAGACTATTCCCAACAATGGACATGAAGAACATGAAACAGAATGGAAATGAGATCCACCTATAGAGTGACTCCAACCCCGGCATGCCCGTCAGGAGGAACGTGGCAGGGAGGTGGCTCTTGTTTAGAAACATCCTGATTGTCTGTCAAGAAAGTATTGTAACCATACAAATTATACAACGTGATAGTTATGGAGATAATAAACCTTAACCCCGTCACTAACCCTACCCCTGCCCTTACAAATAATGTGCAGCTACTACTGGAACACATGCGTGTAGGCAGGGAGTGGCTGAAAGAGGCTGCAGGAAATCAGCAGGACTGAGATGTACAATAGACACTGAGATGCAAGCTAGATTTTGGGGTTTATCTCAACTTTAAAGGAGAACTATGAGGGGGGGAGAGGGGGAGTGCTTTTCACTCACCTCATAGTTCTAGCCGACCTGTGACAATGAGACTGTCACAGATCGGCTCAGTAGATCGGGAGGTGAGCGAACACATACCGGCGTTCGCTCACCTCTCGATCCTGTCACGGCTCTCTGCCATGACAGGGGGAGGGGCTGGATTCCCTCCTCCCCACTCCGATCTGCCAGCGCTGACTGGCGGAACGGACGGGGGAGGGGGCGGGTACAGCTGGCTCGGCTTCTAGATAGGCGGAGCCAGCTGTCAACTCACGCAGCTGGGCGGATCTCGACATCGATGTCGGGATCCGCTCCGGCTGCGGCGTCTCGGTATACCGCGAGCTGTAGCTCCCTATATACTGAGCCTAGGGTGACGGGAGGACGCTAGTTTGTGTCCCTCCCCCGACCCTGAGGAGAACTATGGGGAAAAGCCCTGACCCCATAGTTCTCCTTTAACTCAGTCCTTGCAATCATTGGAAAAAGGAACAATACTCAAATACAGAAATGAACTTTCACTCGGTCTTCAGGGTTTCCAGGGAAATGTTTACGGGGAAGCAACATAATGCCGACGATCAGTGAAAGAACTACTGCTCTAGCGGCCCACGCAGCCACTATGGGGCCCGATCAGCAGAAGGAAGGAAGGCTGAGTCTAGTCTCAGCCTCAGCCTTTAGTGCAGGGGTCTCAAAATTCCGGCCCGCCGGCCAATACCGGCAAGTGAACCGCAATCAACCACTGGATCACCAGGGAATGTGCAGGTGATGGGGCTCTTTTATTTTATCTGTGGGGACGAGAGGGGGTGTATTATTCTGCATGTGTGTGTGTGTGTGCTTGAGGTAAAACAAGGGGGGGGGCACCAGGTATCAATAAATTACTGCGCATGCGCAATGACGTCACGGCCTCGGGACGCCCCCGTATTTAATGAAGAAAAACAACAATATTAGACATTTATGTTGACGTGACAGACTTATGGAAGCAGATGACATGGCTGGTGATAGGGCAGCATGTTGGGAGAGGAATTCAAACTGGATCTTCCCTAGGAGAGGACTCTGAACCCTCTGTCTGAGTGCAGGAGTATGGCGATGTCCTCACTGCTCAGTAGAGACAACTGACCCTCTGAGTGCAGGAGTATGGCGATGTCCTCCCTGCTCAGTAGAGACAACTGACCCTCTGAGTGCAGGAGTATGGCGATGTCCTTACTGCTCAGTAGAGACAACTGACCCTCTGAGTGCAGGAGTATGGTGATGTCCTCACTGCTCAGTAGAGACAACTGACCCTCTGAGTGGAGGAGTATGGCGATGTCCTCACTGCTCAGTAGAGACAACTGATCCTCAGAGTGCAGGAGTATGGCGATGTCCTCACTGCTCAGTAGAGACAACTGACCCTCTGAGTGGAGGAGTATGGCGATGTCCTCGCTGCTCGGTAGAGACAACTGATCCTCTGAGTGCAGGAGTATGGCGATGTCCTCACTGCTCAGTAGAGACAACTGACCCTCTGAGTGCAGGAGTATGACGATGTGTCACTGCTCAGTAGAGACAACTGACCCTCTGAGTGCAGGAGTATGGCGATGTCCTCACTGCTCAGTAGAGACAACTGACCCTCTGAGTGCAGGAGTATGGCGATGTGTCACTGCTCAGTAGAGACAACTGATCCTCTGAGTGCAGGAGTATGGCGGTGTCCTCTCTTCTCAGTAGAGACAACTGACCCTCTGAGTGGAGGAGTATGGCGATGTCCTCACTGCTCAGTAGAGACAACTGACCCTCTGAGTGCAGGAGTATGGCGATGTGTCACTGCTCAGTAGAGATGACTGACCCGCAGTGTCACAACTGAGCAGCAAGGAGACCGAGTTCAGAGATCTCTCCCAACACTCAACCGTGCCACCGGCCATGGTGGACTATCAGAGGCTAGCTGCTCCTTTATAAGGACATGCTTTTCTCATTACATGTCACTTCTACATAAATGTGAGTCCATTATTATTAATTCTTTCTTCATCAAATATCAGTTTTAATGGACGGAGGTCATGGCGCCATTTTTTCTTCTACTCTTCTCTCAGCCGATATTCAAATGAATATTCCCCAAAACCTCAGTAGTTATTGATGATCACCTAATCTTCACTTCTCATGTTTTGTTGGGTATGAACATATGTAAAAATATGATGTTTCCACGGTTACAAGTTTTCTATGAAGATAATATCTATAGTAAATCTTGTAAAGAATGTTCTTGGCCAGTAATGACAGGCATAGGGCCTATCGGGACTATCTGGATGGGGGGGTCATCAGATTGGTGCCACCAAGACTGAACGCAGGAATATAGTTCGAGGAGGAAATCCAGGACCATAATTAGGAGATGGAGAAGCAGGCCAGAGGTCTGAGCTAGAAACTCTCACCAAGACATGACTGATGGATTCGTCAATTTTGGTCGCTCTGTTAAAACCCCAATAAACACTCGGACTGCGCGGCGTGTAATGGCCACAGCCGCCCGCCCCTTTTATTAAACCCAACGACTTTAACAATAATCAAAAGTAATAAACCAAATAATATACACAAATAATACTGTAACCGATGGATGACCTGAGAAGGGGTCTTTGGGTGCCCAACAGCCCAAAAAAGGCCTCTCCTAACACTCCACCCGTGTCCCCAGCCGCACCACAACCAGCTCGAGGACACTTACTACTTCCAGGTTCCCAAGGGGCCAGGCCACGCTCCCTACAAATCCGGACACCAACAGGGGGAAGCACCCATACCAGCTGAGGGCCCCCCATTTTTGTCATCAACTCCGATTTTGTAGACCCCCCCAAAGACCCCCTAACCCGCCAAGCTGCCGTGACAGAAAAGAACCCTGCAACCCCCATACTACAAAATTCAGGGTGGGAAAACCTGCTTCCTTCGTCGATTTTCCAGAAAGGACGTCCCTCAGCCCTCGCAGATCCTTCCCATGCGGCTCCTCCCGGACACCTGACTCCTAACGTCCAATCAGGTAAGAGCAGCTATTCCCATTTTATTTTGTAGCCTTTCTCCCGGGACATTTCCTCCCCCCCAGTCATGTAGCCCCTCCGCTCAGTCTCCCCGGGTCTGTCCATTGTATTCCATCCAGGAGCTACGCAGAAGGTGGGGAGAATCTCTTCTACGTGAGATAGTCAGCAATGGAAAGCTGACAGAGGTTCTCTCCCTTCTACTATCTGCTACATCTCCGTGTCCCTGTGTCCCCATTCCAGAGACCACACAGGAGTGGAGCAATAAAAGCAGGCCAGACGTTCTAATCCCAACACTCAACAAAGAAAGACGTTTCTAAATACAAGGAGGGATGTCAGAGCTCATAGATTTATCCTGACAGGTCCCCTTTTTTCTTTATTTTAGCCTGGTGATCCTGCCATGAACACACTTCCTGTCCTAGGGTAACAACGCTCACTCACTGTACTGTATCTATAGAGGAGCAGTGTTGTCATGCTGGGCCAAGACTACAGAAGCCCCCCTTATCAGCATAACATGGTGGAAAACTATGAGTCACCATTGTAATATAGTCAATGAATGGTATTAACATCACAATATCATCATAGTCTTCTATTACACATAACATACATACGTACACACAGTATATAGATAGATATTTAATATATGTTAATATATGTAGTGTCACCTACAAATCTAACTCCTCCCCCTCCTCTTCCTCTTTCTGTAGGGGCCCCCCAAGGCTCTGCCCCTTCTCTTCTCTATCTACACCTCCTCCCTTGGTCAGCTGATCACCTCACATGGCTTCCGATACCATCTCTATGCCGATGACACTGAAATCTATCTCTCCACTCCACAACTCCGCCCCCTCACATCCAATCAATATCCAAATCCTGCCGCCTTCACCTTCCTAACATCTCCAAAATACGCCCCTTCCTCACCAATGACACCGCAAAACTACTCAACCACTCCCTTGTTATTTCTCGTCTTGACTATTGTAACTCCCTCATTGGCCAACCTCTACACTGGCTCCTCCCCCCTTCAATCTATCATGAATGCAGCTGCCAGACTCATCCACCTAACCAAACGCTCAGTGTCTGCAACCTCCCTCTGCCAATCCCTCTACTGGCTTCCAATAGCCCAAAGGATAACATTTAAAATATTAACAGTCATTTACAAAGCCATCCACAACTCCGCCCCCTCTATATCTCAAACTTCGTCTCAAAGTATCACCCTAACCGTCCCCTCCGCTCATCCCAAGACCTCCTGCTAACCACTGAACCATCACTTTCTCAAAGAATTCATCCCCACACAGCTTCCTCCTCATGTATCACTGGCCCCTCCCTTTTTAGATTGTAAGCCCTCAGGGGCAGGGCCCTCCTTACCATCTTGTCTTGAATTGTATTGTGATTGTAATGTCTTCCTTATATTGTACAGCGCTGCGCAAACTGTTGGCGCTCTATAAATCCTGTATAATAATAATAATAATAAATACACAGATTCACTAACCAATAGATCGGTGACATTGCTCTCTCTACAGGGAACTCAGCTTCAATAACTAAGCTATCCAATCAGGACCATGATAATAGGAGGTTACAATCTGGTAGAGAAGCTTTTCTTAACCTGAGTTCCGTAGAGCACTTGGGTTCCTCCTGAGGAGTTTCCTGAGCAGTGAGAAGTGGTGTGCTGATCTTACACTTACACTGACCACCATTGTAAAGGGGCTCCTCCACAGACCAGCAATGTATAGGAGCATTCCTCCACAGACCAGCAATGTATAGGAGCATTCCTCCACAGACCAGCAATGTATAGGGACATTCCTCCACAGACCAGCAATGTATAGGAGCATTCCTCCACAGACCAGCAATGTATGGGAGCATTCCTCCACAGACCACCAATGTATAGGGACATTCCTCCATGGACCAGCAATGTATAGGAGCATTCCTCCACAGACCAGCAATGTATAGGAGCATTCCTCCACAGACCAGCAATGTATAGGAGCATTCCTCCACAGACCAGCAATGTATAGGAGCATTCCTCCACAGACCAGCAATGTATAGGAGCATTCCTCCACAGACCAGCAATGTATAGGAGCATTCCTCCACAGACCAGCAATGTATAGGAGCATTCCTCCACAGACCAGCAATGTATAGGAGCATTCCTCCACAGACCAGCAATGTATAGGAGCATTCCTCCACAGACCAGCAATGTATAGGAGCATTCCTCCACAGACCAGCAATGTATAGGAGCATTCCTCCACAGACCAGCAATGTATAGGAGCATTCCTCCACAGACCAGCAATGTATAGGAGCATTCCTCCACAGACCAGCAATGTATAGGAGCATTCCTCCACAGACCAGCAATGTATAGGAGCATTCCTCCACAGACCAGCAATGTATAGGAGCATTCCTCCACAGACCAGCAATGTATAGGAGCATTCCTCCACAGACCAGCAATGTATAGGAGCATTCCTCCACAGACCAGCAATGTATAGGAGCATTCCTCCACAGACCAGCAATGTATAGGAGCATTCCTCCACAGACCAGCAATGTATAGGAGCATTCCTCCACAGACCAGCAATGTATAGGAGCATTCCTCCACAGACCAGCAATGTATAGGAGCATTCCTCCACAGACCAGCAATGTATAGGAGCATTCCTCCACAGACCAGCAATGTATAGGAGCATTCCTCCACAGACCAGCAATGTATAGGAGCATTCCTCCACAGACCAGCAATGTATAGGAGCATTCCTCCACAGACCAGCAATGTATAGGAGCATTCCTCCACAGACCAGCAATGTATAGGAGCATTCCTCCACAGACCAGCAATGTATAGGAGCATTCCTCCACAGACCAGCAATGTATAGGAGCATTCCTCCACAGACCAGCAATGTATAGGAGCATTCCTCCACAGACCAGCAATGTATAGGAGCATTCCTCCACAGACCAGCAATGTATAGGAGCATTCCTCCACAGACCAGCAATGTATGGGAGCATTCCTTCACAGACCACCAATGTATAAGAGCATTCCTCCATTGACCACCAATGTATGGGGGCATTCCTCCATTGACCAGAAATGTATAGGAGCATTCCTCCATTGACCACCAATGTATAGGAGCATTCCTCCACTGACCACCAATGTATAGGAGCATTCCTCCACTGACCACCAATGTATAGGAGCATTCCTCCATTGACCAGCAATGTATAGGAGCATTCCCCCATTGACCACCAATGTATAACAGCATTCCTCCATTGACCAGCAATGTATAGGAGCATTCCTCCACTGACCACCAATGTATAGGAGCATTCCTCCATTGACGAGCAATGTATAGGAGCATTCCTCCATTGACCAGCAATGTATAGGAGCATTCCTCCATTGACCACCAATGTATAGGGACATTCCTCCATTGACCAGCAATGTATAGGAGCATTCCTCCACTGACCACCAATGTATAGGAGCATTCCTCCATTGACGAGCAATGTATAGGAGCATTCCTCCATTGACCACCAATGTATAGGAGCATTCCTCCATTGACCACCAATGTATAGGAGCATTCCTCCATTGACCACCAATGTATAGGAGCATTCCTCCATTGACCAGCAATGTATAGGAGCATTCCTCCATTGACCACCAATGTATAAGAGCATTCCTCCATTGACCACCAATGTATAAGAGCATTCCTCCATTGACCACCAATGTATAAGAGCATTCCTCCATTGACCACCAATGTATAAGAGCATTCCTCCATTGACCACCAATGTATAAGAGCATTCCTCCATTGACCACCAATGTATAAGAGCATTCCTCCATTGACCACCAATGTATAAGAGCATTCCTCCATTGACCACCAATGTATAAGAGCATTCCTCCATTGACCACCAATGTATAAGAGCATTCCTCCATTGACCACCAATGTATAAGAGCATTCCTCCATTGACCAGCAATGTATAAGAGCATTCCTCCATTGACCACCAATGTATAAGAGCATTCCTCCATTGACCAGCAATGTATAGGAGCATTCCCCCATTGACCACCAATGTATAAGAGCATTCCCCCATTGACCAGCAATGTATAGGAGCATTCCCCCATTGACCCCATTGACCAGCAATGTACCTTCTGAGCCCTGATTGGCTAAAGCCTTGCACCTGAACACAGGTCAGGTGCAAGACTTTGCCCAATCAGGGCCCAGTACTCTGTAAGAGCCATAATTGGGCAACGTCATTATGACTTTGGCCAATCATGGATCACCTGTCAGGAGCCGTACAACTGTAAAGAGTTGGGAGGAGTTAGCTGTTGGGGTGGGGGAAGGCTGGGTGGTGGTGGGGGAGACAGGGGGAAGGGAGGGTGGTG
>NW_017309299.1:65940-69839 GCF_000935625.1 Nanorana parkeri
ACAACGCCCCATCCCCCCCATGACCAAGCAGCACCCCCCGTGAACAACATTGCCTCAGGTGGTGAATACCTTAGGGACAGCCCTGATCCTCTAAGGAGATAAACCTGTGATGATGGAAACGTAAGAGTAGACCTGGTTTAGGTTCAGAGGTTGGTTGTTGTCTCTCTGATCGAGATCAACTGCTAAATACATAATAAGAAATGATTGTCTCACTTGGAAACTCGTTTAAAATATTTATTCAACAAGAACACCAGATACAGCCAACATGTTTCAGGGGAATGGACTCCCCCTTCTTCAGGATCACACGGCAGTGTAGGGGAGATAGGAGACATGGGCTGTCATACAGGCAACTCAAATATTTCTTCTGACCTCTGGGCCTTCAGGAGAAGTGAACAATCTAGGACAACATAGCTGAACTGGAAAGTGAGCTGCATTGGAGAAGTGTCCTAGATGGTTCACTTCTCCTGTCTTCTCCAAACCCTTCACCCTTCTGTGAATAACCCTGTTAGAGAGTGCCAGACGACTCTATCATATGATCAGTGATATCCAGTGATTTTCCCAGTAAACATCTTGATGGCCTTTTGTCGAATCTCTTTTGTCCTAACGCCGTAGATGATGGGGTTCAGCATGGGAGGGACAATGACATAGAGATTGGCCACCAGAATATGGACATAGGGAGGGAGGTGGCTGTGAGGGATCCTGTGCGCTATGAAGGAGAAGAAGGCCGGGACATACAGTAAGGTTATGACACAGAGGTGGGACACACAGGTGCTTGAAGTCTTGTGCCGGGCGTCTGAAGTGGAGAGTCTCATGACGGCCTGAATAATGGAAACGTAAGACAACCCAATAAGGAATAAATCTATCACAAAGGTCAGAATAATAATGATCATGCCGTAGATGACATTGGCCAGTATGCTTGCGGTTGCCAGTCTAGCCATGGCCATGTGTTCGCAGTACGTGTGTTCTATGACGTTACTGTCCTGGTATGGTAACCACCAAAGGAGAAGGATGACTGGGATCATTATAACCACACTTCTGGTCACTGAAACTGAAACAGCAGTCCTAACAAAGGACAGAGTGAGCTTTGTCACATAGGCTAGAGGGTAACAGATGGCGATGTAGCGGTCATATGCCAACGCAAGCAAAATGGCCGACTCTGTCATGCAAATAAAGTGAATGAAGAATATTTGGACCAAGCAACCATTGAAAGAAATTTCATGAGAACCTGTCACAGCCCGCTTGTTGTTACTAAGGTGAGTAGGATCTCAACTGCGGAAGTTCAGGTAAAAAGGAAAGGAAGCTATACGGCGCTCAGTCACGAACCCCAGGCGTCACTCTCAATCATAGGCGGAGAGTTTGGGGTTCTTGCATCATGAGCCGTAGTAGAAAGCAATAAAGAATAGGTAGGGAGATGGAGGTATTAGCCCCTAAGCCCAGCTGGAATCACAAGGTACTTCTTCTGGTAATGTTGGTTAAGGTCAGATGAACTCATGCGGTTTTTGGGAAACAGTTATAAGTGCCAACAGATCACAGTACTTATAGATATAGGCAGTCCATATATATATACTGTAGGTTTTAGGCAGTCCAGATCTATGAGCATACACTTAGCACTGAACTAAAGCTTAAGGTAGTCCATACATGTAGAAGCCCCGAGGGCTTTAAGGTACTTGCGCTTTAGGTGCTGGATCAGTAGTGACAGAGGTCACTTGTACAAGCAGGAGGGTAGTCCTCCCTTCGGTCCTGGCAAGCAGTCTGCCTTGAGAACAAGGTTCCAGGGTGTTGGGGCATGAGAAACCCAATAGTGAACACCCTGCAGCGTTTGGTTCCAGTTTAAATAGGCCGCGGCTGTGACGTCACGCGGCCGCAGCGCACTTCCGCGTTCCAGTGTGGAGCGCACAGTACGTCCCCGGAAGGAGGAGGAACCATTCGGTGGCTTCTCCCTCTGCTGCGTTCCACGCTGGGACGCACACGTGACGCGGCACGGCACGGAGGAACGTTACAGAACCAAACCAAAAAATACTGAGAGTCTTGGGGACTGGGGAAGAGCATAGAACAAGGTCTCCTACCGCCAACATCACAAGGAAGATGTACATGGGCTGGTGAAGACTTTCATGGAGCGAGATCACCACTATCAGGATTGAGTTTGCTGCTACACCTAAAATATACATGAAGAAAAAAAGGCCGGACAGCAGAAGATGTGAGTTCTCCAAACCAGGAATTCCCTTTAAGAGGAAGAAGTCAGGGTGGAAACTGGTGGCATTTGCCATGTCTAGCAGAACATCCTCAGATGATGACTATATGACAGTGTCATTGGATGGTGTGTGCTAAGCCTTGAAAGAAGACACATGTTCAAAGTTCTGGAGGTCACTGAAAAATACAAAATAAACATGAGGGTGATAGGTGAACATCAACTAACAGCATAGCTCCCCTCCCCCGGAATCCCCATGTTCCTGCAACAAAGACCCCATACTGCATAATTGTGGCCAATCATCTGCAGTGGATGTTGGACTCTTTGATTGCGATGGTTCAGTACGAGCAGATGAACACGACACCCATTACTGGCAATAGAACTGTTCAGACAGCAGTGTGATCCCAGCAGTACTGCGGTGAACCTATGATACATTATTGAACATGATTATGACATGAAAGACGCAACCAACAATGAAAAGTATGAAAGTCACATTAAAAGCTACAGACAGGTAATCTCCAATCAGTATAACTAAGAGTGAGAAGTCTCCTGGTTGGGTTCGGGTTCCTATAACACATTTATTCCTTTGGGGGAAATCATAGAGAAGATAATATTCCAGAGGATTTCCAGGATTTAAGAGATAGTCCATATCCACTGTTCCAATTGTCTCTAATGTCATCATAAGTCTGAATGTGTCTGTAAAGAAAGGATTGTTTCGCTCCTGGAGATTCAATAGCTCCGAATCTTTCCCTTTAGAGTCAGGTCCGTCTAACCAGATCGATAACCAGTATAGAAGGATAAATCAAACAAAAATGGTTCGGCCCACCTACTTAGTATAGGCGGTCCAAGGGTTAATTTGATGATCGGGACAGACCATAAGTATTTAGGTTATTTGAAAAACATCTTTATTCAAGTATCAAAAAAGGTGGCAGAACATCCTCAGATGATGACAGTGATACTGGATGGTGTGTGCTAAAGCGTCAGCAACATCCGACAACCCTTCAAAATACAACAATCTCTGACAACCGTTCAAAGCTTGAAGGCCAACTGAAAAAGACAAAAGAAACACGAGGTGAATGGTAACATAACAGCATAGCTCCCCTGTCCCGGCATCCCCATGTTCCTGCATACTGTAAGGTGACCATTCATCCCCGATATCCAGGGACAGTCCACGGGTAGAGGAGACTGTTCCTGGAAAAGAGTAATACTTTGTCATTTAAAGTGACATTAAAGTCTACATTTTTTCCCCTCCCCCCCATGTTAGTGTCAGCACTTATCTTAAATGATGTCTCCTCTTATTCCGATCTTCTTCTTCTTCCCTGTCGTTTTCAGCCTTCTCCTTAGCACTGCTGCGGCTCTCCGATCCAGCGCCGACTCCTCGGTCCTTGCTGGCACTTCCTGTCCCACGGTGTATGCAGGCGGGTGCACGCCGTCCATAGACTTACCTTGTGTCTCTGCTCGTCTCCCGGCTGAATACCTGAACTGCGCATGAGCCCGCCCCCAAGATGCTTTGCAGGCCGCCCGAGAATGTTCAGATTTTTGGACGGGAGCGCGCGGGGAAGACACAGGTAAGTTTTTGCATATATCTACTGCTTGCTAGCCTTATATATATATATATTTATGTCAGCTGAAAAGACTGTTCAGCAGTGACGTGCGGTACCTCTTGCTACGGGTGAGGCATTCCCCAGCCTCACCCCCAGCACGTCCTGCA
>NW_017309299.1:74027-79081 GCF_000935625.1 Nanorana parkeri
AAGCTAGTGTAAAGGAGGAAGAGAGGAGCCTCCCTGTCCCTCACGTGCTCCTCACTGCTGAGGCGCTACGTCCATGACGGTTTACACAGCGGGGAGGATTTCCCTGATATGTAACCTGATAGAAGTCGATCTGAATGGAGAAAACCGGCCTCTACCAGTATGCAGTGTATAGGGTTACAGAAGGGTAATATCAGGAGAGACAGAATCTAATTCTATTAGACATGTGCGATTCGTTTCGTTCCGAATCGAAATTCGGACGAATTTTCGGAAATTCGGACATTCGGATGTATCCGAATTCCGAATTACAGACATAACGAGTGCAAACGAATCCGAATTTCCATTTCCGAAATTCGGTAGCGTTCGTACGAACATTCGTTTCGTTTTCTGTTCGTTTCCTATTCGTTTCTTATTCGTTTCCTATTCGTTTCTCATTCGTTTCTTATTCGTTTCGTTCGTTGGAGCAAAGTGACATTAGAGAAGAATAAAAAATGTTTTTCCCCTCAAATGTCACTTTTGCTGGAAACGAACGAAACGAATAAGAAACGAATAAGAACAGAAAACGAACCGAACGTTCGTACCAACGCTACCGGATTTCGGCCGAATCTGAATTCCGAATCCAAATTGACTTTCACACCCGAATCCTGAAAAACGAAATAACACAAATCCGAATTTAAAACGAAACAAATTTTTTGGCAGTGCACATGTCTAAATTCTATAGCCGGCTGCGTGCAAAAAAAAAATAGCCTCAAACTTAGCTTTAACGAGTATGTAAAACCGAACAATAAGCTTCTCCTTTGTGCTACCTTTTTGGTCTGTTAAATATACCCATAGAAAGTGTTTTGTTATATCTGTTTAAGTGCAAAAAAATAGCTGTTGATCCTGCCAGAAATCCAAAGCTGTCCTGTGCACTGCGCAGTGTTATCTCAAGCCCTGTCCAGTTCTCTATAGGTCACATAACACTTGTGCCAATGTTAAGTAGACTTGTGCGCCATCAAAAAATCCGTTTCGTTCCGTTTCGGAATATCCGTTATTTCGTATTTCGTAATTCGTGTCCGAAACTCAATTCGGATTCGTACGAAATACGGATTTTCGTTAGTTTCGTCACATTTTTGTACCGTTACGAACATTCGTTATGATGAAGTTAAAAAGCAAAAATACTTTGGTTAATATTGGAGTCGATGTGGTCGTTGTTTTAAAATCCGAAATACGAAATTCCGTTACAACGGAAACGTGACTGTTTGGTTGACCAATCAGAGGTTTTCTTCTGCTGCTGAGGGTTGCATTACGGGCACGAAATACGAAATTCCGTTAACGGAATTTCGTATTTCGTATTAAAAAAAAAAAATCTTCTCATGTTGTTCAACCTCATTTACAGGGGTAATATTAGTTCCCGTTTCAACGAAATTCGGATCCGAAATTCGTTAACGGAATTTCGTATTTCGGATATAATTCGGAAACTGCCGTTCGGATTTCGGATGCTTCAGAATTTACGACTTTCAGGAAATTCGTACGAATTTCGATTCGTAACGAAACGACTCGCACATGTCTAATGTTAAGGTGATAAGGAGAGTGGGAGACGTTCTGTTATCCTGCCAGAGGCTGCATGCCGGTTTAAATAGTAACCGGCGTGCGCTGTATGCAGCTTCTGACAGCGTGGGAGACGGGGGGGCCGCACTCGTCCGTTGATCAAGGGATCAGGTGAGTATAAAAAAATTTTGTTTTTTTTATTTTATTTTTTTAATTCTATGTTCCCGGGGACATTTCCGGGGACGTCATTTGGTGTATCCCAAATACATGACAAAATATGCTAATCAAATAGTTTTTTTTTTACCATTTGCCAATGAAAAAAAAATATCCCCGGATTAAATTTTAAGAAATATAGCGGATAATATTTGTGACTAGTTATTTGAAATCGGATGTCGGGGCTCTTTGATTAGGATGGTTCAGCATGAGAATATAAACATGAACCTTATTATTGGACAGCAGTGAGCTCTAACGTATATGAAATATGGATATGACATTAAAGGAGAACTCTGAGGTCAGGGCTTTTCCCCCATAGTTCTCCTCAGGGTAACGGGAGGACACAAACTAGCGTCCTCCCGTCACCCTAAGCTCAGTATATAGGGAGCTACAGCTCGCGGTATACTGAGACGCCGCAGCCGGAGCGGATCCCGACAATTATGTCTGGATCCGCCCAGCTGCGTGAGTGACAGCTGGCTCCTCCTATCTAGAGGCTGTACCCGCCCCCTCCCCCGTCCGTTCCACCAGTCAGCTCTGGAGGATCGGAGCGGGGAGGGGGGAATCCAGCCACTCCCATGTCACGCACTAAACGCCGGTATGTGTTCCCTCACCTCCCGATCTACTGAGCCGACCTGTGACAGTCTCATTGTCACACGTCGGGTAGAACTATGAGGAGGAGTACAAGCCCCTCCCCCCTCCCCCTCATAGTTCTCCTTTAAGGAATAACCAACAAGTAGAAGTATCAAAGTCAAACTAAAGGATTTCCATGAAATAATATATATATTTCTTAAAGGGAATCATATAGAAGATAACACACCCGCTGTGCACATTATAAGGAGGCATTAATTGCTTTGTCCTTGTTTCTCACCTGAGATGTACGGAGGAGATCGGGGGAGGGGGAGTTCAGGATGGGCAGACGGAAGGGTGTGCAGGGTATGTCATGACTTCCATCTACAACAAATCTTCCGGTCCAGTATCTCTCCTGATCAGCGCGCTCCTCCATTTATAAGTCCTCTCGTCACCCTCGGGGTGATCCCTCTGCTCAGCTTTGTCTCTGAAGATCTGAGATGACTTCCAAAGGTAAAATAGTTGTCTCGTTATAAAGCCCTCGGGGGGTCGGATCTCAGGGAATTCACCGCCAACTTCACCATCCCAAAATAACTCAACAGGAGATGATGAGAGAACCTTCCCCGACCACTTCTACTGCACTGGATGGATGACAATACCTGACCATCCATGGACGCGTCTAGAATGTGGAGGATGGGGGGGGGAGGTGTCTATAAGTCACCATTCAATCTACTAATATATATATATATACACTACATTGCCAAAAGTATTGGGACAGCCCTTCAAATCATGGGATTCAGGTCCTCCAATCACCTCCATGGCCTCAGGTGTATAGGATGAGGCACATCGGCGTGCAGACGTTTCTACAGACATTGGTGAGGGAACGGGTCGCTCTCAGGAGCTCAGTGACTACAAGCGTGGTGCCGTGATAGGTTGTCACCTGCGCAATAAGTCCGTCCGTGACATTTCCCGGCTACTGAATATTCCGCCGTCACCTGTCTTACATCACCAAGTGCAATGCAAAGCGTGGGATGCCGTGGTGTAACGCACGCCGCCACTGGACTCTAGAGAAGAGGAGGCGTGTTCTCTGGAGTGGCCAATCACGCTTCTCTGTCCGGCAATCCGATGGGCGTGTCTGGGTATGGCGGTGACCAGGGGAATGGTACTTGCCTGACTGCATTGTGCCAAGTGTAAAGTTTGGTGGAGGGGGGATTATGGGGGGGGAGTGTTTTTCAGGGGTTGGGCTCCGCCCCTTAGTTCCAGTGAAGGGAACTCTTAAGTCATCAGCACACCAAGACATTTTGGACAATTTCATGCCCCCAACTTTGTGGGAGGAGTTTGGGGACGGCCCCTTCCTGTTCCAACATGACTGCGCACCAGTGCACAAAGCAAGGTCCATAAAGACATGGATGGGGAGTTTGGGGGGGAGGAACGTGACTGGCCGCACAGAGTCCTGACCTCAAACCTATAGAACACCTTTGGGATGAATTAGAGCGGAGACTGAGAGCCCCTCCCCCAACATCAGTACCTGAAATCACAAATGGTCCAACTTTCCCATAGACACACCCCTAAACCTTGTGGACGCCTCCCCAAAAGAGGCGGAGCTGTTATAGCGGCAAAGGGCGGAGCCAACCCAATACTGAACCCTACGGACTAAGACTGGGGGGGCCATTAGAGTTCATGTGCGTGTAAAGGCGTCCCAATACTAATGGTGATATAGTGTATATATATATATACTTGTATTGTTAATAGAAGGGAGCTGACATAGGACCTCAGGGTAATTGCTGCCAGTGTCTGTTGTCTCTGAGACTGTGGGAATCATACTGTTCTGTAACACCCCCTACAGATTTAAGACATCCCCCAACTAGTTGGCATTGTCACATGTCCCCAATGTCAGTGTCCAGCTTGCCATTCCTTCTCTTCAACATCCTATCAGCCCTATAAATGGTCAGAATTCAGTATCAAGACCACCTGAGCAGGGGCGTAACTAGAAATCACAGGGCCCCATAGCAAAATTTTGTATGGGGCCCTGTGATTTCTATTTACGCCCAGTGTTTTTAATGGGGTCCCTCCTAATTTTTCTACAAGACCTAAAGGGTCTGGTATTGTTTGGGAGGGAGAACTGCACACTTTTTTTTTTCTCTTCCATAAATTTTTATTTTGTATTTTCTTAACTTTTTCTAATTTTTTATTTCTTTTTTTACATTTATTTAAATAATTTAAAAAACATTTTTTGTCATTTCTTTACATTTTTTCTTTTGTCGGCGGCATTCGGCTATTCACTCACTGCCGTTCGGCCCCCTATAAGAATATATGAGAATAGGGGAGAACGGCAGTTGAGTGAGCTGCCGGAGCGTTGGATCGGCTGAGTCGAACTCCTTCTGCACTTCGGCTCAGCATGTTCGGCTCTGCTCACTTCAGCTCTGTTATTCGCACCGCTCCGCTCAGCCTCCTGTGACAGTGCGTGTCAGAGAGGAGAGAGGGTGATCAGTGATCGCTAAGCGTTTGTAGATAATTGAGGACAGAGTATGTGGACTATATCCTCAATTATGAATGAATGGGAAGTGATCTACATCCCCTCCTACATCACTTCCTGTCCATTCATGATTGTAGTTATAGTAAGCATACTCTGTCCTCATGTTATCAATGAACACCCAGTATAGAGGATTCCTGTTCATTGATAACAGGAGCTTCAGAAAAAAGAGAAAGAGGACTCTGTGTGTCTCTGAGGGCTCTGTGTGTCTCTG
>NW_017309300.1:0-15552 GCF_000935625.1 Nanorana parkeri
GGCGTGGAGGGGTATCAGGCCTCCCTGACTTGCAGGAGTCTATCTCCGGGTGTGTGGCTGTCTGTCTCTTATCAACCTACATTTTGTTCTTTAAGATTTTTGAAAAATGGCTGCGTGCATAGGTGACGGGTTGTGCCTCTTAGGCCTTCTCTGCTGCTTTATGTAAATAGTTGGTGGATCTTTACGCTTGAGTCCTTTTGTACAGTGATGAGGCTTTATTGCTTGTCTGTGTATACAACATGTATATAATATGGGGGAATATTGTTTTATTCATTTTTGATTTTTGTACAGTTTACACTACGTTTATGTTTTGTTACCTTTGTATAAAAGTTGCTTGAATCTTTCAATAAGCTTAGATTAGCAGCAGTGAGCAGTCTTTATTACAGGAAGCTCCAGGTTTCACACTGGATTACTGCACAGATCTGAAGGAAATACCCAAAGAACACAGGGGGACTATTTATAAACAATTTGCCGAGCCATTTGCTCTGTGAATCTCTGTGAACAGAGGCAAAAACGAAGATTGTTAGTAGGGATGCACTGATACCGAGTATTTGGACAAGTACTCGCCCAAATGCTCCGATACTTATCCTGATACCGGAACTTCCGGTATCAGGAAGCCGGGCGGCGAGTCATTAAACACCGCCCAGCTTCCTGATTGGCAAATGGCGAGGGAGCATGAAGCCGGCTTTCCTGCCAATCAGACAGCCGGGCGGCATGTAATGACTCACCACCTGGCTTCTTGATTTTTTTTTTTTTTATTCAGAAAGTTGGGCGACGAGTCATTACCTGCCCCCTGGCTTCCTGATTGGCCGGAAAGCCGACTCCATTCTTTTCTCATCATCTGGTGATGAGGGAGCACGGAGACAGCTTCCCGACTAACCAGGAAGCCGGGTGGTGGGTCATTACACGCTGCCCAGCTTCCCAGCTAATCAGGAAGCTGAGCGGCGAGGCATTTCACGCTGCCTGGCGTCCTTAATGGTACTTCCGGTATTGGTATTTGGTATCGGCAAGTACCGAAGAAAAATAACTGTACTCGATACCGAATAAACGGTATGGGTGCATCCCTAATTCTTAGTATATTTTCTTCTCAGGTCGAATGTAATGTAATACCTCATTATGGCCACTAGATGGAGGCAGTTGTCAGAATAAAATAGCCGGGAGGGGAGATACCCTCATTCACGCTAATGGGGGCATCGAAAGGCTGAATAAGGAAAATCTTTATGTGTCACTGGACATCTCAAGCCAGATGCATTCCAGCATGGAGAACATGTACGCTGCCAATCACTATGATTGATTCTGATAGAATGTCAGGTGACCTGCAGCTGACCTAAAGTGGTGGCAGTTGGCCAAGAAGGGACTTTTCCCTCTGGGATCACCAGAGTGGTACTTGGATAATGTCCTTTGATCCATAAGAGATACCATATACTTCTTGGCTTTTGAGGAGTATATATTGAAGAATATGTTTATTTCTGAGCCCGGAGTTCCACTTTAACACATTCAGCAAGCCTTTCATAACGCAATTAGGAAATAACAGGTTAGGTAACCTGACTCCATTGTGAAACAAAAAGAATTTATTTTTTCTTCTTTATAGGATGAAATCTGCTCGGGGCGAACGCTGTGGCCTGCATGTGATTTAATTAATCAGCAATCACTGTTACTGGAGCCAGTTCGGAAAACAAAAGCCTGGTTTTCATGCAAACAAAGATGTGAGCACTTTCCATGTGTCACCCTTCGAGATGCTGTGCGCCATACGTGTGAGGCTCTTATAGGCTGGCGCGCTTCCATGCTGCGCTCTGTGAGGACAGGAAAGGCTATCGCTCGGAATCTGATGAAGTCATGGAAAACGGACTAATTCCATTAAGAAATATCTAATTTCTTCAAACTATTGTAATTTTGTATTTCAGTCGTGAAGGTCACATTCGTAGTTTACGAGGCTACTCACAGTCATAAGATAGAGGCCTTGTGTCCCCATTCACAGTTGGGAAGCTCAGCACCGCACGTTCACACGCATGTGTTGCATGTCGCCATTCATTCCAATGGGCTGCCCTATGTGCAACAGATGTGACAAAAAGGGGCTTTTTTTTTAGCTTCTTTTAGCCACTTTTCTGCTCATTTGTTGTGTGCCTCTGTGCTCAAAATCTGCCTCTTGCTTGGCACGTTTCGGGTGACATTAACAATGGATGGCGCCACAAGTGTGACCCAATGCAAAAAGAGTGCTGCACTGCTGTGAATGCAGGGTTAGGTGGACTCATACAGAGGACCCATGCGCCATAGTCTTTTGAATACTTTAAATCAGGGGTCTCAAACCTCTGACCCTCCAGCTGTGGTGAAACTACAAATCCCATAATGCATCTCTCTTCGGGAGTCATGTCTGTGGCTGTGAGAATCTTGCAATGCCTCATGGGATTTGTAGTTCCACCACAGCTGGAGGGCTGGAGGATTGAGACCCCTGCTTTAAATGTTCATGTGATAGAGAGAAGCGTAAGCCACCAATGCCAGGCTCTGTACCTCTTCCCCCCCAGTGTCCCGCTTAGCCACCTTGTGGCCCTCCCAGTGGTATTTTTTTTTTTTTAGATATAATCTAGTGCAGGCATCTCCAAATACTGGCTCTCGGGCCATTTGAGTCATGTGGACCGGCTACTTTTAGCCCGCAAGCAGGGATGCCGATGTGTGGGTAGACCCGGCCCTCCCGTACCGGGCCCTGTCAGGTCAGCACGGGGGTACGGGGACAGAGAGGGGGGCTCTTACCTTCTGCAGCAGCCAGAGGCATAGCTAGGGTTGACACCAGTCTGGGATTCCCTTGTAGTCCTGTATGTTCTATGTCTGGGTTTCAGGCCAGCTAAAACTTGGCCACAAGATGTCCTGTTGTCAGGTGGACACGGCAACCACTTGGCCCTGGTGTTCCAACTTGAGTGCATGGAGGAGGCACGGGACACAGAGGGACGCTGGAACTTGGCAAGCAAGGAGGTGTCTGAAGCACACGCTGCAGATAAGTCTTGAAGGTCATAGTGGTTCAGCTTTAAGCAGATGTGTTACTCGCTATCTCTACTCACTCTCTCTCCTGGCTGTCTCTGGCTCTATCTCCTCTCTCTTCTTCCTGGTTGTCTCTGGCTTTCTCTCCTCGCCCTCTCTCTTCTGGCAGTCTCTCCTCTCTCCCCTGGCTATCTCTCCTTGATCTATCTCCCCTGGCTGTCTCTCCTCACTCCCTCTCCTCGTTCTTTCTCTTCTGGCTGTCTCTCCTCTCTGTCCCCTGGCTGTCTCTCCTCTCTCCCCCTGGCTGTCTCTCCTGTTTCCCCTGGCTGTCTCTCCTCACTCTCCCTCCTGGCTCCCTCCCCTGGTCATCTCTTTCTCCTGGCTGTCTCTCCTCTCTCTCCTAGCTATCTCTCCTCTCTTTCTCCTCTGGCTGTCTCTCCTCTCTCTCTCCCCTGGCTGTCTCTCCTTGATCTCTCTCCTGACTGTCTCTCCTCGCTCTCTGCCCTGGCTGCCTCTCCTGGCTATCTCTCCTGGCTGTATCTCCTTACTTTCTCTACTGGCTGTCTCTCCTCATTCAGCACCCATGGAAGAAGAAAACATGCCCAGTGGCCCCCAGGTCATTTGAGTTTGAGACCCCTGTTTTGGTGTCTTATGGCCAGTCACATGACACACTGGATCCTCTTCAGTCTTCTACTGGCATTGGGTGTTCCTGCATGATGTAGAGATGAACGCTCTCTGCATCAATACACTGTGAGTGCAGAAATCTATGTTCAAGGACTGGAGCCAGGACTCCCGACATTCACACACTTTCCTAAGTCTTCCAGGTTGACTGCTGTTGGGTGTCATCCCAGAAGACTGAGGACCTCTTTAGGCAAAGTAGAGGTACTGCAGGGCACAGTTTCGGATTTAGGGTGAGCATTGCAGCCGCATCTGCTTTCATTTTTTAGGTGGGTGGGGGTATTGCACATTAGGGTTGTGATAGGTGTGTGGGGGTATAGCAGATTAGGGTTGTGATAGAAGGGTAGGGGGTATAGCAGATTAGGGTTGGGATAGGTGGGTAGCAGAGTATTGCAGATTAGGGTTAGGATAGGTAGGTAGAGGTAGGATAGGTGGGTTTTGCAGATTAGGGTTGTGATAGGTGGGGACGGGGGTATAGCAGATTAGGGTTGTGATAGAAGAATAGGGGGGTATTACAGATTAAGGTTGGGATAGGTGGGTAGGGGTTATTGCAGATTTGGGTTGAAGTAGGTGGGTAGGGGATCATTGCAGATTAGGGTTGGGATAGGTGGGTTGGGGGGTATTGCAGATTAGGGTTGGGGTAGGGGGGTATTGCAGATTTGGGTTGAAGTAGGTGGTTAGGGGGGTATTGCAGATTAGGGTTGGGATAGGTGGGTAGCAGAGTATTGCAGATTAGGGTTAGGATAGGTAGGTAGGGGTAAGATAGGTGGGTATTGCCGATTAGGGTTGTGATAGGTGGGTAGGCGGTGTTGCAGATTATGGTTGGGATAGGTGGGTAGGGGGTTATTGCAGATTTGGGTTGAAGTAGGTGGGTAGGGGGGTATTGCAGATTAGGGTTGTGATAGGAGGGTAGGGGGGTATTGCAGATTAGGGTTGGGATAGGTGGGTAGCAGAGTATTGCAGATTAGGGTTAGGATAGGTAGGGGTAAAATAGGTGGGTATTGCAGATTAGGGTTGTGATAGGTGGGTAGGCGGTGTTGCAGATTAAGGTTGGGATAGGTGGGTAGGGGAATATTGCAGATTAGGGTTGGGATAGGTGGGTAGGGGGGTATTGCAGATTAGGGTTGTGATAGAAGGGTAGGGGGGAATTGAAGATTAGGGTTGGGATAGGTGGGTAGCAGAGTATTGCAGATTAGGGTTAGGATAGGTAGGTAGGGGTAAAATAGGTGGGTATTACAGATTAGGGTTGTGGTAGGTGGGTAGGGGAATATTGCAGATTAGGGTTGGGATAGGTTGGTAGGGGGGTATTGCAGATTAGGGTTGTGGTAGGTGGGTAGGCGGTGTTGCAGAATAAGGTTGGGATAGGTGGGTAGGGGGGTATTACAGATTAAGGTTGGGATAGGTGGGTAGGGGGTTATTGCAGATTTGGGTTGAAGTAGGTGGGTAGGGGAATATTGCAGATTAGGGTTGGAATAGGTGGGTAGGGGGGTATTGCAGATTAGGGTTGTGATAGGAGGGTAGGGGGGTATTGCAGATTAGGGTTGTGATAGGAGGGTAGGGGGGTATTGCAGATTAGGGTTGGAGTAGGTGAGTAGGGGATTATTGCAGATTAGGATTGGGATAGGTGGGTAGCAGAGTATTGCAGATTAGGGTTTGGATAGGTAGGGGTAAGATAGGTGGGTATTGCAGATTAGGGTTGTGATAGGTGGGTAGGGGGTATTGCATATTAGGGATGTGATAGGTGGGTAGGGGGTATTGCAGATTAAGGTTGGGATAGGTGGGTAGGGGATTATTGCAGATTAGGGTTGTGGTAGGTGGGTAGGGGGTATTGCAGATTAAGGTTGGGATAGGTGGGTAGGGAGGTATTGCAGATTAGGGTTTGGATAGGTAGGGGTAGGATAGGTGGGTATTGCAGATTAGGGTTGTGATAGGTGGGTAGGGGGTATTGCATATTAGGGATGTGATAGGTGGGTAGGGGGTATTGCAGATTAAGGTTGGGATAGGTGGGTAGGGGATTATTGCAGATTAGGGTTGTGGTAGGTGGGTAGGGGGTATTGCAGATTAAGGTTGGGATAGGTGGGTAGGGGATTATTGCAGATTAGGGTTGGGATAGGTGGGTAGGGGGGTATTACAGATTTGGGTTGAAGTAGGTGGGTAGGGGTTATTGCAGATTTGGGTTGGGATAGGTGGGTTAGTGAAAGATTTAGAGAACCTGTCCAAGACCAATGGAAAATTCCTATCTGATTGGAACTCCTTTCTGTTGTGTCAAGGAGGTGTTCCCACTTCATGCAGATGATGCAGCCCACTAGTAGTTGATACCAGCCTCCCTATCTTGCTGTCCTGCTGTTGCCTATATTACACAGTGGAGTGGATTCCCAGCTGTGAAGTGCAGCAATTTTCATGAATAACAATTGTGTTTTATGGTTGTATCACAGTTTCAGCAGTAGTAAAAAAAAAGTAATCGCAGACCTACGTCCACAGAAAGAACACTACACCTGCGGACAAGTATTTCTGTGATTGCATTTATTACCCATATCAGACATATTATTCGTTTTAAGTGCCGTCACATTGATGACAACTCCTAGTTTGATTTGTTGAAGGATATCTTTGTTTTTTTTCTTGCTGTTCATAATATTCTCAGAATTCTTCTCCAGCAGCATCACTGCTTTTCCCGTCTTGTTTCTTCATTGTCCAGCTTGTACATCCATAGAGATCAGGCATTTGCAATGTTAAAAAAAATGGGTTGGGTTCCTTTAAGGGCATTGACAGCTAAGGGCCTGATCCAGTGTCATACCAGCAGACACAGTGATTGATGTACCCAGAGTCTGAGCCCTGTGATCAAAGGTTACCCCTTTACTTCCTGAAGGTCTGCAAGCCATCAACATCAGCTAATGTGAACTCATGGCATTTATATCAAGCCTCTAACTACTTCCTGTGCAAGGCATGAGACACTTGTACCTACATCCAAACCAGTCAGGCTGACTGCACTCAATGGCAAGGAACACATGGACTGTTTGAAATTATATATACTTAATTCATATGTTCTATTGCCTTATATTTGAAGACACAGTTGTTGTTAAAGGGACGCAAAACATAAATGACATTGTTTTCCTTTACTAGTTCCTGTTTTTATTAACATTCTTCCGTGTTTTCAGAGATCAGTAAAAGATATTACTAAGAATAAAGAAGGTAGTGATATAATAATAACAATAACAATAATACCATTCATAATACATTTTTCTCAAATATGTAAAAAAAAGTGACAGCTATTTTTAGCTAAGTCTAATACGATTTCTAAATTACAGTCACATGGCTGAAAAGAAAGAGCTTCATCTCTATCTAAAGATCTGTACATTGAGCTTAGGTCAGTTAATGTGTACATATGGGCAAAAAGAAAATAACACATATGCCATCTGTCACATGGTGTTAAAGGCATTGTAAAGTCCCAGCATATCCTCTCCGGTTATAACATCAGCAGTGTAATAGGAATACATACTAGAGTCAGGGGCGTCTCGGGGCTGGGTGACACCTGGAGCGGTAACCGAGTGTCACCCCGCCGAGACGTCATCGCGTGGCAGTATTCTGATACCTGCCGGCGGCCATCTTGGTGATGGACGCCGGCAGAGAGAGGAGGGGACAGTCACCCGGCGGGATAAGGTATGCCGCCGGGTCCCCTCCTCTCTCCTGATACTGTCGGGCGTTCGGTCCATGACCGAGCGCTCCGACTTTTCAGAGGGGGGTGACACCAAAATGACTGTGAGTCATTTTGGTGTCACCCCTCCAATGGTGTCACCCGGGTGCGGACGGCACCCCCCGCACCCTCTTGTGACGCCACTTCTAGAGTTGTCTCTGATAATGCAATTAAAGCTTACATGAAAAAATCCCTTTTCTGTAGTGAGTGCTGCCTTCTATCTACCCATCATTTCCATCAACTTCCTGGATTCCCAGTGTGCTTTGTGTCTCTTTCCCTGTTGCTTGATGTGATGCAATCTCCATTTCACGAGACTACATATCCCATCGTTGAGTTGTAGTTCAGACAGCAGGCTGTGTGAGAGAGGTGACACAAACAAGTGCATATACACAGGGCTGAGTGAGACTGTATAATAGGGTTGCCACTTTTTCTTCAAGCCAAACCCGAACACTCTAGCGACGCGCAGACATTTTTTGGGGAGAATGAGTTGTGGCTTATTCATATGTACATAGCGCCGCCCATTCATACGTAAATATCACAGTTGAGACTGTTTTCAGTGGGGGGCCAGTAGCCCCTATCTTAATTTTGGTTGTCCCTGTCTGCTTGACATCTTGTGTCCGGGTTTCTGATGCCATGAAACCCGAACACAACATTCAAAACCCGAACTGTCCGGGTGAATCCTGGACAGGTGGCAACCCTACTGTATAATTGCATTGAGGAAATACATCCAATTGGCCCACCCATAACCCGCAGCGTTAGGGAGTAGAGGAGATCACCGGCTGCCAGGAAAGCAAGGCATAAGGTAAGTGAAAGTCCCTGGTACCCATACACTTTGCATACACTATATATATATATGTTGAATATAGGTTAATCTATTAATTAATGAATATTTTAATGAATAAATTAATAACATTCGTTATTAACAAACTTTCACAGATATTCACAGGGTGGAGGGTCTCTGTTTATAAATGGACTCCAATGTGTTAGTAGATCTAATGGAAAGGGAGGGAATTTATTAGCGCATCCTTATCACAGAAAATAATGCTGGGGAACATTAAAATAAAGATTGTGGGCAGGAAAGGGGGTAATTATGTGCAGTACGTTACATTTATTGTTTCAAAAGAACCATCAAGATAGAGAGATAGAAACTGCACTGCTGAGTCGATTTTGCAGCCAAATTATTCACCATCCAACCTGTAGAGTCACCGGCCCAGAATAAGTATGTTACCAGTGAAGCTGGCAGTGGTGGAGCCTTTTTGTCGCCTTAGGTGGTAGTGCACGCCACATACCCAGCCCTTAGCAACCTGGGATGCTCTGGCCAACGTCCTGCCAAGTGCCTGGCAACCAGTGACACCACTGGTTGCCAGGAGCTGGATGGGACACTGGCCATAGCATCCCAGGTTGCTAAGATCAGGATCGGGAGATGTGTATGGTCCTTACACATCTCCCCGCCTGGCTCTTCGCAACTTGGGATGCATGGACTGGAAAGTGGGGAGCAGGCACACTGCAAATGCTGTTCATGCCACTCTACCTGCTGTCTGCCATGAACCAAAGAGATGCATTAAAAGGATGGCCCTGCATAAAGTAAACCTTCTCAAACATTAAGAAAGAACATTATAAAATATTTACCTTACGTTGCGGCTTCCTGTAGGCACTGGTGACAACGCAGGACCTTACCTTGAGATCTTAGGAAAGCTGAGGATCACAAATATCGTGAAACAATGGTCCAGCACATCTTCTTGTTGGGAGTTGGGGTCCCCATCTTTCCCAGGACCTCACTGAAGGGCCCCGCGACATAACCCTCCCTACACATAGCGGGCATTAGCAAGACGAGTATATTTTTAATTTGACAAATTGAGCCATTTAAGGTAACAGCCTCTTAATTTCTTAGCAATACAATTACTAAGTAATAGAGGATTTTAAAAAAAGTGATGTCGTCCCTTGAAGGATTGAAATCTAAGAAAGATCTATCCAATGTGAATGTTGAAGAATTGAATTAAAGAAGAGTGGGAACAGTATGACTCCACTGCAAAGAAATGGCCATGATTACATTGTCAGAAATCTAATACAATACATAAAATAAATAATTCCCTAAAAATAACAATGATCCCGAGCCCAGAACAAACAAGCTTTAGAGGTTTTCATTATCGTATATGAAAACACTTATGTTTTGGCTCAAAGAGAAACGACGGGAGAGCAGAATTTGCATGCAATTTCACACTTAACTAGCCTTATAAATAGAACTGTGCGGAGAGCTGACGGTGTATATGAATTGTGACCCCTGCAGTCAGGTCACATCTGGCATTGGTTTAGTCGGTCACTTTGGTGATTTTCGCAGACTGTTCCCTTTTTCCAGGGTCACACCAGAGACCTGGGATGCTGGGATCAGCTACACTTCGTACAAAAATGGCAAACCTTTGAGCCCCACTCACACCAGATGCGTTGGCATCCGTTTTTCAATGGATGCCAACGCAAGGACATCTGCAATTGAATGGGAGCAGTTTACACCAGAGTCGCATTGGTGGCTCCACATTGTTTTGCGCAACGTAATGCAACACATGTTTAAAGCGTGTCAATGCAATGGATACCTTATATAGCTTAGTGTAAAGAGCAAAACAAAAAACACAACGTAACACATGTCAACGTACTATGCCAACGCAAGTGAACGCAATTGAGTTGAGTCACGTCCAACGCACACATTTTGGTGTAAATACACCCTCAGTCGCCCTTCACGCCATCGTGGTCCATGAACGCGTGCCAAATGCGGAACAAACACGCTTTGACGCGCATTGACGGAACACGTCAAAAATGCCAAACGTGTGTTACCATTACTACTTAATGGCACCCCAGACGCGGCCAGGAAAATACATGGTTTTACTGTGCGCTCAAATGCGTACAAACGCTTGGGGGGAAAATGCAGAATGCATGTTGCAGAATCTTCTACATGCACTACTTTCCCATGTTTATTGGGCGTCTCGGAAATCAATGGTGAAGCACAGCAAACGTGGGAAACAAATGCCCACTTTCGCCCTACGGTATAGTATGAATGGGGACTTAAAGAGCAACTGAACTCTGGAAGATCTACACCCCTCTTCCCCAAAAAAGGTACGCAGATGGCAAAGGATTGTCAACAGTGTTGCCTTCGGTTGCCTGCAGCTGATCTTTTCCCCACCACTAACTTCCCACGCCTTGTCCCATGTGGACTCAGCCATCTTGGTAAGGCAGGGCTTTGTTTTCTCATATAAGAGCCTCCAAGGAGAGGAGTGAGAAGAACAGTAGTGACCTCACCAAATCTCCAAAGACCAGCAGCAGTTCCTTAGATGCTCTCACGCTGCAGGTATACAGCTATGAGACTCTAGAGGAGGAGCACCCAGCAGTGTCATATCCAGAACATGTGCCATATGTGCCATGTTCTGGATATGATACTGCTGGGTGCTCCTCTTCTGGGTGCCACTTGAAGGGGGGGTTCCCCTTCCTGGGTCAGTGAAAGTTCACTGACATCACTGGTTGCCAGGAGGTGAGCAGGACGCCATAGGTGCATTTTATAGTAAATGCACCTTCATATACAGTAACAACCAAACCGAAATCTGACCATGCAAATAAAAATCCAGAAAGGGTCATAATCTGCTGTGACTTCCTGTCTAGGTGACGACCACATCCCCTGTTTCTCGCATGGGCGTCAAAAAGGCAAAAAAATTAGGGAAAACCTCTCTTGTTGAGTTACAGAAAAAAAAGTAACAGAGGATTTTAGTCTTCCTTACTTTATCCCCCCTCCCCCCAAAACAGCTGCAATTAAGATTTGAGGGGATCATACAGTGTCTTTGTACATGTTCTTTATTGTTTTAGGAAATATGAAAGATTGCATAGGAACATTTTTGCTATTTTCAGCCGGAAAGTAGACTCTAGGCTTCTTTCAACATACTGACCAACCATAAATGCTTTGCTAACAAACAAAAAAAGCTGATTGTTCTACAAAAATGAGAAGTTAAAGTTGAAATTTCCCAAATGTCCCAATATTTTGTTATCTGGTTTTATAGGTCAGCATGCCTCTAACTGTAATACACATGTAGAAGTGACCACACCTCCTCAGCTGTAGGGAACATCATATAAAGTGCATGTACAGGGAATTTTTGTTTAGTTTTGGATAGACTAAGAAATGGTTGGACCCCCCATGTCAAGTTTTCATGGCAGCTCTACCCCTCTTTTTTGTCCTGGTGACTATTCTCCAGTACAGAAAGTAAGGAGAAAACCAAAGTTTTCAAGTTCTCACCAGAGTAAGAAGTGAAGCTCATGTGATGGGTAAAAATGTTCTAGTGACAACTGTCTAATAGATTTCCTCACTTTTCCCTGTTTTGTCACAAAGTGGAGGGAAATCTCCCCAGTGGGCTGTAGTTCTAATCTACTGTCCCTCCTGCTTTATCTTCTACTGTTGATACTCTACCAGCTCTACAGCTCATGAGAGAAGATCTATTGCTAGATTATATAGAGGTAACTTTAGATAACCAGTAAGGAGATCAAATTTGAATGTTGTCCATGCTCCCCTGAGTGCCAGTTTATTGTTCCAACCTTTGTCACTGTCAGTTTTTCTGAACAGTTTTGTCAGCTCATCACCAATTAACCCATTAAAGCAGCTCATCACCAATGAACCCCTTAAATTTCATTTCAATAAGTATAACTAGAACCGCAGTTATGTTTTTATTGCCTTTTAGGTCTTTTATGGGGAGAGTTCTCAATTGTCCTAAAACTTTCACTGCAACAGGAAGTGGGAGGAGATCTGCCCAATTAGTAAAGATCTATGATGGTAGATTGAGTGGTTAATGAAGATCTATTAAGGTTTAGTGAATATATTTGAAGGTGTAGTGAAGCTCTATGAGGGTTTAGAAAAAATCTTTGGGGATTTAGTGAAGATCTATGAAAGTTTAGTGAAGATCTATGAAGGTTCAGTGAAGATCTATGAAGGTTTAGTGAAGACCTATGGAGGTTTAGTGAAGATCTATGTGGGTTCAGTGAAGATCTATGAAGGTTTAGTGAAGATCTATGAGGGTTTATTGAAGATCTATGAGGATTTAGTGAAGATGTATAAAAGTTATTTGAAGATCTATGAGGGTTTATTGAAGATCTATGAAGGTTTAGTGAAGATCTATGAAGGTTCAGTGAAGATCTATGAAGGTTTAGTTAAGCTCTATGAAGGTTCAGTGAAGATCTATGAAGGTTTAGTGAAGATCTATGACGGTTCAGTGAAGATCTATGAAGGTTTAGTGAAGATCTATGAAGGTTCAGTGAAGATCTATGAGGGTTTTCTGAAGATCTATGAGGTTTTAGTGAAGATCTACGAGGGTTTAGTGAAGATCTATGAAGGTTTAGTGAAGATCTATGGGGTTTCAGTGAAGATCTATGAAGGTTCAGTGAAGATCTATGAAGGTTTACTGAAGATCTATGAGGGTTTACTGAAGATCTATGAGGTTTTAGTGAAGATCTATGAGGGTTTAGTGAAGATCTATGAGGGTTTAGTGAAGATCTATGAGGGTTTAGTGAAGATCTATGAAGGTTTAGTGAAGATCTATGGGGTTTCAGTGAAGATCTATGAAGGTTCAGTGAAGATCTATGAGGGTTTACTGATGATCTATGAGTGTTTAGTGAAGATCTGATTGCAGCCATCACCAGTAAAAACTATTACCAGTGTCAACCAGTACCAGAAACAGTGTCATCCCACCCTCTACTGTCATCCACCCATCTACAGTATATGTCAGCTCCATCCTGTCTGTGAACGGACCTCTATATTAACCCCCCACCTCCCTTATATCTCACATTTGCTTTATAGCTCCTCCCCCCATGTGACCTGTACATTAACCCCTTCACCTCCTGCTCCTTTTGCCTGTGACCTGTAAGCCCCAAAATACCAGAATGCTGTTTCATTTCCCCAAAAATATGGCCAAAAAATAAGATCGCCTTGAGGTGTCTAGTTAAAAAAGGGGTCATTCTGGAAATGTTCTTACTGTCCCGACATTTTTATTAGAAATGTTTTATAGCAGAAAGTCAGGCCAATGTTTTTTGTTTTTTTTTCCTTTTATATAGTAAAAAATAAAAAATTCAGTGATCATTATATCCCACCAAAAGACAACTGACAGGGGCGGACTGGGCCGGGGGGCAGGTTGGCAATTGTCCCCCGGGCCTCTCTGATGCCACCGCGAACGGCCCCTTGACCCCCGGCCGCTGCCACCTGCACCTCTGCTCTGTGAATGGTGCGGCCGCTGCTCCTCAAGGAGGTGCTCGAGAGGCTCCAGCAGGGGGCCCTCTAACATGCCGCGTCTACCTGGTAACGCTGGGATTTGTAGTCCTCTGTAGCTCACGGTATATTGCGCTGTACTGTATATTATACAAACAGCTATAGAGGACTACAAATCCCAGCAATACATTATACACTGCATGTATAATGTATTGCTGGGATTTGTTGTACTCCTATATAGCTGGTGGTATTCTGCATTGCGCTGTATAGGGGACTACAAACCCCAACAATAATACATTATACAGCGCAATGCGGAATTCCATCAGCTATAATGTACTATTGCTGGGTGTTGTAGTCCTCTATAGCTGGTGGTATTCTGCATTGCGCTGTATAATATATTATTGCTGGGATTTGTAGTCCCCCAATACAGCAAAATGCAAAATACTACCAGCTATAGAGGACTACAAATCACAGCAATAATACATTATACAGCACAATGCAGAATACCAGCAGTTACAGAGGACTACAAATCCCAGCAATAGTACATTATAGCTGGTGGAATTCCACATTGCACTGAATAATTTATTGCTGGGATTTGTAGTCCTCTATAGCTGGTGCCATTCTGCATTCATTGCTGTATAATTTTACACTTTCCATTTCACTATATTGCACACCACACTTTTTTTTTTCTTATTTTATTCCACCGCTCCCAGCTTGCTCCTGTGATGGACTACAATCTCAATACAAACTAGTAGTCCATCACTGGAGCCTTTTGTTTTGGAGCAGAGAGCCCGCACTGACCACCTGAGAGCCTAATTAGGGAGCCGCCTCCGCTGCACACACATGCACCTGTGAAACTCTCTGGACCCCTGGTGAGAGCCCGCACAGTCCACCTGAGACCCTTTAGACATCAGGCGGAGAACCGAGAGCAACAGAGTATGTAGCTTCATATTATTCTGCATTGCGTTGTGTAATGTATTGCTGGGATTTGTAGTTCTCTATAGTTGATGCAGTTCTGCATTGCTGTATAATGGTATTGCTGGGATTTGTAGTTCTCTATAGCTGTTGGTAGTCGTTATTGCTGTGATTTATAGTCCGCTATAGCTTGTAGTTCTCTATAGCCAATGCCATTCTGCAATGCTGTACAATGTATTTCTGAGTTAGTGGCAGAACTACCAGGGTCGCAGCAGTCATGCACACGCACAGCCCTGACGTGGCATCCCTCCACTACCAGTGTGCTTTACATTTCCTAAACCGATAGATACATTCACACTACTGTTACATGGATGGCAAAAGTGGCAGACAGGGGCGGGGAGAATGCGGGGAAGAGGGAGAGCGGGAGGGGGGCCAAGTTGCTGCACCATGGGCCTCTGGGTTGTACTTGCCCCCTGGGCTAAAAGTTGCCAGTCAGCCCCTGTCAACTGAGGTATACAATTCATAGGGGGGCAATGTTGCATGACAGAATAATTGTCAAACTATCACAGCAATAAAACTGAAAATTTCCATGGTCAGGAAGGGGATGTAGCATGCCGGTCCTCGAGTGGTTAAATCCTGTTTCAGTAGACTACTGTCAGCGTGACACTTATGTAGGTTTCCATCATAAAATCAGCACCATGTTGGCTGGTGAAATCTGGGCCATGTGTCAGATGATCTATATAAACAACTATAACAGGAAAAGCCTTCAATGAAATGTTTACATAATTAGACTTCTCATCCACGTGAGTTCTGCCGGCCGCTGTACTTCCTACTGCTAATATTTCCCCAACACCAGAATCTACGAGACAAAATCCATTGTTAACTGACGCAACCCGGAAAGTCAAGTTTGCCCTTGAAACGGAAGAATCTGAATGCTGACTTGACTGCCAAAATGTCTGGCAATTCCATGACTGGCAGGAGATACATAAGTAACCTTTAAATGAATGCAGAGTTTTATGTATATATTTTATTATTATTATTATTTTACTATTATTATTATTTTATATTT
>NW_017309300.1:15709-18904 GCF_000935625.1 Nanorana parkeri
TTATTATTATTTATTTTTCATATTATTATTGTTTTATATTTTTATAACAATTATTATTATTATTAATTATTATCATAAATATTCAAATTTTTAAGGTTAGGTAGTTATAGAACACTGCGTCAACATTTCAAATGCTAATACTGTATTCGCAGATGAATGAGCCAGATGAGATTCGGTTAAAGAGAGACAGACACAAAGTAAACAGTTTCTATTGGGCTGTCTTTAGACATCCCAGGGTGCATTGCAAAACCGGTGCCATGGGTGCTCCCTGTATTAAATGCAGGACTGGGAAAGGGAGAGAAATCACTGCAAGCTGATTGGTCACTAGCACAGGAGTGCACAAAGCTGTCAGTCTAAAGCCGACCATACAGCGGCAAGATAAACAAATAATCACTTGTACGGTCTTCAGTGTACAGACGACTTCAGATGGACGAGAGTAGTCTTTGGGATCTTGGCTTCGTTACTTACATTTAGAGAGAGGTCATAAAGGGGGCCCCCATCACATTTTTGCAATGGAGCCCCGGGATCTGTAGTTACGGCCCTGTTCGGAAAATATTCCTTTTTGTAACATTTGCATTTGATTGGCTGCAGTCACTGTACAGCCACCAATCTTCCATATGGCCATATTCAATAAGGAATAAGTCTTTAAGGGAAGAGTGCTTTGTGCACTCAAAAGAGAGCCGACTATGGGGTCTACTTATAAGCAATTCGCCGTGCAAATACTTACTTCCTGTGCTTCTCAGGCCCATCTATTGACGATAATAAGTATTAACTTCCAATGCTCATCATCGCCATCCAGTGGCCATAATAATTATTTATTTCCTGTGCTCCTCAGCAGCATCTAGTGGCCATATTAAGTAGGGATGCACCGATATATCGTCCGCCGAAAAATATCGGCCGAAAATGGCACTTTTGGCATAATGCTGAAAGTACCATTTTCTGGCCGATACATTGGTGCATCCGTGATTTCTCGGCCGTCTGCCACAGTTTTTCTCCTCCCCACTGGGACACAGAGCAGCGCCCATCGGGGAGGAGAGAAACTGTGGCAGCCGGCCGAGCGCTGCGGGAGGCGAGCGCTGTGAGCGGCCAGCGTCTCTCCTCCCACACCGCTCAGCCTCTGTCAGAGGAGGCTGAGCTCCCCTCCCTGCACCGCTCACTCAGCCTGTGACAGCTGTACGGTTATGCCAGGACAGAGTATGGTTACTATATCCTCAATTATGAATGGGAGTGATCTACATCACCTCCTGTTCATTCATGATTGTGGTTATAGTAAACATACTCTGTCCTCATGTTATAAATGAACGGTAACACTCAGTATAGAGGATTCCTGTTCATTGATGACAGGGCCTGCAGAAAAAGAGATTGAGGGCTCTGTGTCCGCAATCTCTTTTTCTATTTTAAAAGGGAAATATCAGGGGTCTGTTTAGACCCCCAATATCTCCCTGGAGCTCCTAAAAGTAAAGTAAAAAATATTTAAGATAAAATGAATAAAAATAAATATAAAAAAATTAAAAAGTTTATAAAAATAAATAAAAATAAAATATTTGAAAAAATTTGAAAGAGAATAAAAAACATTTTCGGTTTCAGCCTGACAATTCTTTTTATTTCGGTTTCGTTTCGGTCTTGAAATTTGCATTTCGGTGCACCTCTGATAATAAGTATTTATTACCTTTGCTTCTTAACTCCATCTAGTGGCCATAACAATATTTATTTAGCTCCCCAGCCCCACCTAGCGGCCACAATGAGGTATTACATTGCATTGCATTCAACCTGAAAAGAAAATATACTAAGAACATTCCTTTTTGCCTCTATTCAAATGTTCACAGAGATTCGCAGTGCAAAAAGCTCTGCGAATTGTTTATAAATAGACCCCGGAGCTGCTTTTCACTGCAGGCCAAGCACAGTGTATTTCTCAGCAGCCTTGAGGGGAGTCTGAAGTCTGCTCTTTATTTTTGCATTTCAGAATTCTCTGAGTACACAATATAGGGGAAGAGCACATCTGTCTGAGCTGTTGCAGGGTTAATCTACAGTCACGGCTGCAAACTCGACCTAAAAGTAAATACAAACAACCATTTTTTTCCCCCCATGTAAATCCGGCAGCGGAGTCCAGACACAGCCGCACTGTTTGAGATTAATAAGCGACGGATACAATGTGCAAATGAATGTGATATTTCCCCATTTATGGCGGTTCAGAGACCCACGCGAACCGTGACCCGGCCGTCATAATAATCTCACGCGGCTTATACTGGGAAAACACAAATAATAGCGAGACATGGCACTATGTGAAACTAATTCACAACAGTTCTCTGACAGCTATAAAACAGTGGAGCTGAAGTTTAAAAAAATAAGTAATGAAGCTATAAAAGAGGTGTTAGGGAGCAAAGTGATGATGGAAACCAGCGGATCTGCACCGGGGGAAACGCGGCGCAAAAAAATTATAATGATATCTCAGCCAGAGAGGTTACAGTGAGGAAACAGAGCTGTGCGGACATGCTGTGATATAATTCATACAGGTAAAGGTCAGCTAAAGGGCACTACATGTAACACAATGGGGGCTAATTATAAATTCCATCGCTTCTTCATCCAGAGAAACTGCAGATACATTTGCTCTGTATGAGTTGACAGGATGTTCTGAGAATGGGGCAAAAACAAATGTTGTTATTGTTATTTCTCTTCTGGTCAAATTTTCTTCAGTAAGTATATTCATATACAATAGAGCAGGGGTGCCCATAAGGTCGATTGCGTAGTGATCACTGGTAGATCGCGATTTCCTGTCTTCTCTGGATCCCCGCTGCTGTCCCCCATCTGTATGCAGCAAGGATCCGAGGAAAAGTGAAGCTGCAGTCAGCGGCGGGGGACGGAGCTGCTATCACAGCTATTGCACCCGTCCACTGCTGCTGTCAATCAGCAGAAGGAGACCTGAAGTTCCCCATCAGGTCCTCTTCTAGTGATTGACAGCAGCAGAGGCCTGAGGGCGGGTGCAATAGCCAGCTTGCTATTGGATATTGCAAATAGCCAATAGCAATCCAGCTATTCATTCCTATGCTGGTTTTTTTATTATTATTATGATGGCAGCAGCTGTCAGAATAAAAAAAACAAAAACTGCCGATAGCAAAGAAGCTATTGCTTCCCGTGCTATCTGCCATCAATTCAGGGGATGCTCTCTCCTCCTCCCCTGCGGATGGGGGCGGGGGG
>NW_017309300.1:19043-45023 GCF_000935625.1 Nanorana parkeri
GGGGGAGTGGGGTGCAGAGGGCACCTCCCTGAAATAAGAAGGGCATCTCCCTGAAATTGCTTTTTTCAGGTTGGGATCCATGAAAACTGACAGTCTCTAAGCCTTCATCATTCCATTAAAAGTCTTGATAGCTGTCTGTGTTCCCGTTGGTGAGATTTCCCTTCACTTCCTGTCATGGTGACCCCCCTTGGGTCCCAGCAAGTGTGCCGACGAAACCTGACCATCACCCATCCTGCCCACAGCAAACACAAAACAGTTTCACCCAGAGTTCCACTTTAAATGACTATTTAATAAGAGGAATAATCAATCAGTTCCATCCTCCGCATGGCGCAAAGTTCACCGCCGCGATGTACAGACGGAATAACGTTCTTATGAAATGACTATTTGAGTCTGGCCTGCAGGACTCTGATCTGTTTTATTGGATTGAAGCCGCCGTGAACTATGAACGCAGTTTAGATCTGAAAATAATTGGTGTCACCGAGGCTAGTAAGCCGAACCCGGGCAGAAAGGTTTTTACATTGGATAGAGTGGGGGAGGGTTAGAAATATTGTGTAACTTCCTCTCTCTGTGACACCCTGATGTACAGGTAGTCACGGGAGGGGGAATGACTTTATTTCTGGAGCTAGGATTCAATCTGAAGCAGGCAACTTCGTCTGTCTGATGATATTAGTTGAAAGTGAAGCTGAGCTGTACCCATACAATGTAGCAGATTCACTTAAAGTGCATGTACACCCAGGGGCGTCCTAAGGGCTGGTGTCACCCGGAGCGGTTACCGGGTGACACCCCGCCGTGATTCACGCATGCGCGTTATGTCACCATGCGTAATGACGTCATCGTGCAAGCGCAGCGCTCTTATTCATAGCTGCAGAGAGAGGAGGGTACGTTCACCCGGCGGATGACGTATGTCCATGACTGAGTGCCTGACTTTTCAGAGGGGGTGACACCAAAATGAGTGTCAGTCATTTTGGTGTCACCCCTCCAATGGTGTCACCCGGGTGACACCACTGTGTACACCCCAACAATGAACTTCTCTTATTGGCTCTCTTATCCCATTGGAAGTGTTTTCTTATATCTGTTTGATGACAAGTACAAAACCCCCCCCACAAACTGTTGACCTTATTGGAAATATCAGAGCTGCTCTGTGTCCTCTGCACACTAAGGGGTCTATTTATAAACAATTCGCACTGCAAATATCTGTGAACATTTATTGTGGCCGAATGATACCAAAAACGAACGTTCCTCATATATTTTTCCCCCAGATTGAATGAATTGTGATGTAATACCACATTTGGCCACCAGTTGGCACTCAGGAGCACAGGGAATAAATATTTATTTGAAATTAAAGCATTTTATTTTTGCTTGTGTTGCTGATAGAGAGTTCTCCTCACTTCCTGTCTGGTAGAATGCTTCTTGTAGGACAGGAAGTGGGGGGAAATCTCTCCAACAGAGCCCTGGATAGCTGTAAAAACGTGATTGGGGGTTCCAACCCTTCCCCGCTGTATCCAAAGCTAGGGGAAAAAAAAAGATTTGGCTGGACACACACTTTAACATGTTGAAACTTGTATGAGCTATGAGTGATTGGGCCTACAGACTGACCCCGTTATGTGTGGCCGTGACAGGGGCATTAGATTGCAAGCTCCCGTGAAATGGGACGGATGTGAACATCCTCTGTACAGCATTACAAAGAACACTCATCAGAGCTAATGAGCAGCCGGAGCTCAGAGATCATACATACATCACATATATGTATGTAGATGACTAAGGTGCCCTTATGTTTAATGGTCCATGCCGACATTTGCTGGATACTATTCACCCGGAACGACCATTATATGTTAAACAAGGACACCGGCATGGTGTGACCTGCTCTGCAGAACGTTCCAGAAGGAGGGGAGAGAAGGATGAAGACCTTTCCTTTGTCTTTATGCTTCTAATATTATCATTTTACATTGTAGTAATATAGAGGTTGGCTAATGTTACATTTTGTGTGCGGGGGGAATTTTATTATTATATTTGTGAGGGGGGGGGGGGGGGGGAGTCATTAAAGTTTCGTACAATCTGCCCATCTTGGACAGGCAGATCGTACTGGCGATCATCGCCTTCCGATGATTGCAGTGCTGAGCGGGCAGTGTGCGACATTCGTCTTCCGACCACGCCACCAACCCGCCAAAAATCGTACGATTTTCGGCAGGTTTTCCAGCGTGCTTGGAAGACGAAAGTCGTACGACCTTACAGTAGAAGCGGTCGCACGTTGCCCATACACCTGCCGATTATCGTACGATCGCGGGATTGTCGTACGATAATCAGCAGGTGTATGGGCACCTTTAGTGTATGTGTATATTAGGCCCCATTCACACCTACTGTATATTTCAGGTGTGATTAAAGATTCCTGCGTCAGGAACTTGCGTTTTCCTGCAGCAGGAATCCTTAATCTGCCGTTTACAAGCGGCAACTATCATAAGATTATTCAAGAGGGTGTGTTTAGGGGCGGAGTTAAGGCCAGGGCAGGGTAAGGGTTAGGTGGGGCATCTGGTGGCTAGTGACTCTTAAGGCCTGGCTAGTAGCTCACGACTTGAAATTTTGAGCCCTGCCCTACCATACTATACTATACTACATCGTACCATATTATACTATACTATACCCTACCATACTATACTATACCCTACCATACTATACTATACCCTACCATACTATACTATACCCTACCATACTATACTATACCCTACCATACTATACCCTACCATACTATACTATACCCTACCATACTATACCCTACCATACTATACTATACCCTACCATACTATACCCTACCATACTATACTATACCCTACCATACCATACTATACCCTACCATACTATACTATATCCTAGTATACTATACTATACCCTACCCTACTATACTATACTATACCCTACCATACTATACTATACCATACCCTACCATACTATACTATACCCTACCCTACTATACCCTACCATACTATACCCTACCATAGTATACCATACCATACTATACCCTACCATACTATACTATACCCTACCCTACTATACCCTACCATACTATACCCTACCATAGTATACCATACCATACTATGTATCCGAATTCCGAATTACAGATATAAATACTATATCCTAGTAGACATGTGCAATTCGTTTCGTTCCGAATTTTCGGAAATTCGGACATTCGGATGTATCCGAATTCCGAATTACAGATATAACGAATGCAAACGAATCCGAATTTCCGTTTCCGAAATTCGGTAGCGGTAGTTCGTTCGAACGTTCGTTTCGTGTTCGTTTCTTATTCGTTTCGTTCGTTGAAGAAAAACAATTTCCCTCTCAAATGGCACTTTGCTGCAAACGAACTACCGCTAACGAATTTCGTCCGAATTCCGAATACGAATTGAATTTCACACACGAATCCCGAAAAACGAAATAACACAAATCCGAATTTAAAACGAAACTAAACAAATTTTTGGGCAGTGCACATGTCTAGTATACTATACTATACCATATCCTACCCTACTATACAATACTATACCATACCCTACCATACTATACTATACTATACCATACCCTACCATACTATACTATACCCTTCCATACTTTACTATACTATACCCTAACATGCAATACTATACTATACCCTACCATACTATACTATACCTTACCATACTATACTATACCCTACCATACTGTACTATACCCTACCATACTATACTATACCCTACCATACTATACTATAACCTACCATACTTTACTATACTATACCATACCCTACCCTACCCTACTATACTATACCATACCCTACCATACTATACTATACCCTTCCATACTTTACTATACTATACCTTAACATGCAATACTATACTATACCCTACTATACTATACTATACCATACCATACTATACCCTACCATACTATACTATACCCTACCATACTATACTATACCCTACCATACTATACTATACTATACCCTACCCTACTATACTATACCCTGCCCTACTATACTATACCCTGCCATACTATACTATACCCTACTATACTATACTATACCCTACTATACTATAGTATACTATACCCTATCATACTTTACCCTACCATACTATACTATACCCTACCATACTATACCCTACCATACTATACTATACCATACTATACTATACCCTACCATACTATACTATACCCTACCATACTTTACTATACTATAGCTTACCATACTATACTATACCCTACCATACTATACTATACCCTACCATACTATACCATACTATACCCTACCAGATTATACTATACCCTACCATACTATACTATACTATACCTTACCATGCAATACTATACTATACCCTACCATACTATACTATACCCAACCATACTATACTATACCCAACCATACTATACTATGCCATACCCCGGTGCTGTCCCTGCTCTGCAAGGGTCAACTGTTCATTTTTATCTAGGGAGGAAAAAAACAAAGTTTTACTCACCCAATTCTCCTCCGCTGCAGCGATAGTATGTCCCTCGGCATCCTCACGTCCTATACACATGTGCATAGAACATGATGACTCGAGGACCTTAGACCGTTGTAGAGTAGTGGTAGCGAGGCTGGTCCGTTCTAAGAACAAGCTGGCCCTGAGGGTCAGACGAGTATAACTTTTTTTTTTCTCCCTAGACCAAAAACAAGCCGTTAACCCGTGCAGTACAGGCGTGGCCCCACTGCAAGGGTTATTACAATTTTTGCCTGGAGGTCCTCTTTAAAGGAGAACTATGAGGCGAGTGAATATCACTCAGCCTCATAGTTCGAGCCGACGTGTGACAATACCCTACTATACTATAGTATACTATACCCTATCATACTATACCCTACCATACTATACTATACCCTACCATACTATACTATACCCTACCATACTATACTATAACCTACCATACTTTACTATACTATACCATACCCTACCCTACCCTACTATACTATACCATACCCTACCATACTATACTATACCCTTCCATACTTTACTATACTATACCTTAACATGCAATACTATACTATACCCTACTATACTATACTATACCTTACCATACCATACTATACCCTACCATACTATACTATACCCTACCATACTATACTATACCCTACCATACTATACTATACCCTACCATACTATACTATACCCTACCATACTATACTATACCATACTATACTATACCCTACCATACTTTACTATACTATACCTTACCATACAATACTGTACTATACTATACCCTACCATACTATACTATACCCTACCATACTATACTATACTATACCTTACCATACCATACTATATCCTACCATACTATACTATACCCTACCATACTATACCCTACTATACTATACTATACCTTACCATACCATACTACACCCTACCATATTATACTATACCCTACCATACTATACTATACTATACCTTACCATACCATACTACACCCTACCATATTATACTATACCCTACCATACTATACTATACTATACCCTACCATATTATACTATACCCTACCATACTATACTATACTATACCTTACCATGCAATACTATACTATACCCTACCATACTATACTATACCCAACCATACTATACTATACCCAACCATACTATACTATGCCATACCCCGGTGCTGTCCCTGCTCTGCAAGGGTCAACTGTTCATTTTTATCTAGGGAGGAAAAAAACAAAGTTTTACTCACCCAATTCTCCTCCGCTGCAGCGATAGTATGTCCCTCGGCATCCTCACGTCCTATACACATGTGCATAGAACATGATGACTCGAGGACCTTAGACCGTTGTAGAGTAGTGGTAGCGAGGCTGGTCCGTTCTAAGAACAAGCTGGCCCTGAGGGTCAGACGAGTATAACTTTTTTTTTTCTCCCTAGACCAAAAACAAGCCGTTAACCCGTGCAGTACAGGCGTGGCCCCACTGCAAGGGTTATTACAATTTTTGCCTGGAGGTCCTCTTTAAAGGAGAACTATGAGGCGAGTGAATATCACTCAGCCTCATAGTTCGAGCCGACGTGTGACAATGAAACTGTCACAGGTCGGCTCAATAGATCGGAAAGTGAGTGAACACATACCGTCGCTCGCTCACTTCTCTATCTATCCCTGCAGAGAGCAGTGACTGTCACTCATGGCTCTCTGCAGGGATTTCCCCCTCCCCGATCCTCCAGCGCTGACTGGCGGAATGGACATCCTCTCATCTCTAGTACTAGTTTAGTGTTGTAATCTTTTGCCCCTCCCTCTTTTCTTCCACACCATTTTTCAACAATCCCTTCTGTTTTTCCCCATTTACCGTGGCTCAAAAAAAGAGAACGCACCTCACTTCAGACACAGAGTTTATTTTAGCCGGAATAAAATAAATGGGAGGCCAGTTTTAGGCTTCTACCTTCTTTTCTGGATTTGAACCTTGCCAAGGACACAGCTGAGCGAGAGGCCACAATGAGCCGCCTGCAATATTCTAGGGCAGGAATGTTTTCTTTCTCTCGTAATTGATGGTTTCTGCTTTGCAACGTCTATTCCCAAAATACAGCGTAGAGATGTTTGAATATTTAAAGCCATGAATGTAGAACGGACACTTTGTTAGGGACAAAAGTATCTACAAAATATTTTTGGTACAGAAGAAGTTTCGATGATTGTGCAACAGGAGAGGGAATGGTCTGTTTAAAATATATTTATAGCAAATATACTAGTGGTGTGAATTGTAATTCTTATACCTAGGACTGAGGAAAATTGTGCAAGCACCAGTGAACACTATTTACCCAACTTTGCCCATTCAGGGCCCAGTACTCTGTAAGCTCTGTAAATACTCTGCTAGCTCCGCCCAATTGTTTATATGTTGCCGGCATGTGTCTAAATGCCATTCTGCAGCGGGTGTTCGTCACGAGTGGAAGGGACGGTGGTCGTCGTTTTTTTAAAATGATTATTTCTATTTCTTTTGTATTGTTTTCTTTTTTATTTCGTCGTTGTCGTGGACAAATAAATGTCATTTTTTTCTGCTGCAGCAGGTTCTATACATCGTACAGACGCCACTTTACAGGCAGTTTAAAAGGACCCCCCAGGCATGATATTTAAAGGAATTTTTTATTGTTACCCTTTAAGCAATGTTAAAATCACTGCTGCTTCAAAAATTGTACTTTGTAAAGGTTTTTTTTTTGCATTGATTCCTGCCCCCCCCGGGCAGTACACGGATCCCCATACACCTTTTATGGCCAATAAATTGCATATAAGGCTACAAAATGGGGATATTTGATTATCAAAGTTTTCCCCCCATAGACTTGCATTGAGTTTGAGCTCGTATTCAAACTTTTTCCATGTTCGGGAGAGCAGCGGGGATCGGAGGGGATACAGTCCGAAGCTGGCAGCTTGTGTCCAGCGGGGAGGAGAGAAGCTGGGTGCTGGCAGCTGGATCGGCTCTGTGTCCCCTACGATCCCCGCTGCCTCTGCCAACACAGACTGGGAGAGCAGCGGGGATCGGAGGGGATACAGACCGAAGCTGGCAGCTTGTGCCCAGCTGGGAGGATAGAAGCTAGTGATGCACCGCGTTTTCGGTTGTTTTTGTACTATTGGTATTCTGCCCATAGTACCATTTCCAGCCAAAATGTCTTGCCCCCCAAAATTTTGCTGCATCCCCAGTTGATATGTTGCAGTTTGCAGAAGGTATTTTAGCAGTGGCGTAACTAGTGACCTCAGGTCCCCGATGCAAGAATCCATGAAGGCCCCCCCCACACACACACACACCAAGAAGAAAAAAATTAGATACATTTAAAAAACAAAAACAAATTTTAGACAAAAAAAAAAACACACTCTGCTATTTCATGTCTCCAGCTCCCCATTATCTCCCCCTTCACATCCCCAGCTTTCCGCTCCTGGACCCCACACTCTCCTCTTCCATGTCCCCAGCTTCCCCTCATCTCCCCCTTCACATCTCCAGCTTTCCGCTCCTGGACCCCACACTCCCCTCTTCCATGTCCCCAGCTTCCCCTCATCTCCCACTTCACGTCCCCAGCTTTCCGCTCCCGGACCCCATGTCACCTTCAGACCCCATTCACACGTAGCGACATACCTTTTGCAGCGGATCCGCACGGCCGGGATAGCGCGACTTTCGGGGCGACGTTCCAGCGACGATCCAGCGACGGTAGCGCGACCTTCTCTGTCGGGCTCCATAGAAAAAAAGCAAAATCGCGCAAAATCCGCCGAAAAAAGGGTCCGGTAGAAGCGACTTGCGACCGCGACGCACGACATGGAGTTAAGACAGCTCCATTGAATAGCATTGGCCGGCGACTTCTCGCGATATCGCACGGCAAAAATGCGCGATATCGCAGCGGAAATCGCGCGACAAGTCGCTATATGTGAACGGGGCCTCATAGTTCCAGCTCCCTGTATCTCTCCCTTCGTGTCCGCAGCAGCTCTCTATTCGGTGTGATGAGGGGGCGGGGATAACCCGCTTCCCACTCATTGGCTGCTGCGCTGGCTCGATCATACTTCACGCTGCGCCCGGCCGGAACAAGGTGAGGGGAGCAGTGTGAAGCATGTAGGGCCCAGGACAGGAGGAAGAGGTCCCGGGACTGACATTAGCGGTTACCGGGATATTAAATATCCTGGTAATCAGCGGTTACCATGGGCCCCTTCCTCCTGTCCTGGGCCCCCTCCAAATGGCAGAACTCCAGGGCCCGGTCGCAGCTGCGACCGTGGTAGTTCCGCCACTGTATTTTAGGCAACCTGTGCCCCGGGACACTGATACTTTGAGAAAAACATGACACTACCCCTGACTGTCCATGATACGGTCCCTGAGCAGGTAATCATCAGGTATAAAAATCTTGTGTTTGTGTGTGTGTGTGTGTGTGTGGAGGGGGGGGGTGTATATGACTTGCTCAACAAGTCATATGAATAATACATGCTGAAATCCCATGTTCAACACTACCAAGGCCTTAAAGGTAAAGTTCACTTTTTGGGAAAAAATAATAAATTAACACATGTTCATAAAACAGAAAATGTGCCTTTATTATTATTTTGCATTGAAGTCAGTAAAGCGTTTCAACCCTGATCAGTGGATGGCGGGTGCAATGCTCTGGCTCCTGCAGATTCTCCCTCCTGTCCATGTCTGTACCCTCAGTACGGACATTCAGTAGCATGGACGGGAGGAAGGGTGAATGGACTACAAGTGCAGTGATGTCACTGTACCCAGTGAAGAATAAACCTACCTACATACCTCCTCATGTATCACTTCCCCCTCCCTTGTAGATTGTAAGCCCTCAGGGGCAGGGCCCTCCTTACCATCTTGTCTTGAATTGTATTGTAATGTCTTCCTTATATTGTAAAGCGCTGTGCAAACTGTTGGTACTATATAAATCCTGTATAATAATAATAACCTGCATCATACACCATTGAAGGCCCCAAGGAATACCCGGTACTTCCAGGCATGGGATACACAGAGACACAACACTTCTCCATGCCTCCCATAATTCAGCATTAGCTGTCTAAGAGGGCCTGTCACATAGGTGCTGTCCTGGTCCTGCTCAGGTTTCAACCATCAGAATAACGTTACACAAGACAGGCATTAGGAAGTACATTCCCAGTCACCCTGTGAGGTGCTCTCTGCATTCTGGCTTCAGTGGATTACACAGCACAGGCCAATTAGATGATAGATGATTTCAGCACAGTTGCAGTGTTTGCGGGATAGCATTAGCCCAAATGTTGGCAACTTCAGCACCCTAGCTGCGCGGAAGCTACAAATCCCACCATGCCTGTGCCCCTGGGAGTCATGCCTGTAGCTGTCAGGACTTTGGGACTTGTAGTTCCACAACAGGTGGAGTGCTGAGGTTGCCTACCCCGTATTAGCAGCTCACTCACTGCTTGGATTTGTCCCCACTGCACACACATCTATAAGATATTTTTAAAAAAATGTTTTATATAACATTCCATCGTTTTCTGTACTAATTCAGCGTGAAAATATTTGCTAAATATCAGCAGGCCTCGAGGGACAAATACCGAAAAAGTTAGCACAGAGCGTATATCGTTTTACATTAAATGTCTATATTAGCTGCCGCCACGTGTCCCACATACACACCCGTCTAAAGGTGGAAGAATTCTCGTCATTCTCTGCAAGGTGTGGTGAATAGAAGGTGAAAACATACACAGATGTGTGAGAAGCAGATGAAGTAGGTGATGCATAGTGCCGAGTATCTCATTATACTGCATAATGGTTACATTAAATCCCATTTAGTGCCGTTAGACTAGCCCCTCCCAGCCCCAACCACCCGTCCCAATGGGACAATTACTGTTCAGCTGACAATTTTTCAGCCGGATTGAAAAATCGAGTGTTGTCAAGCCGGGTTATGCCACCATGGTTTGAATTTCATGGCCAGCTTAATGCCACAGTACTAGCACATAAGATATGCTTTATTTCAGCTTCTGTTACCCCTTGATTTTCTGAAAGTCGCTATTTGCATACAGACAGACGTGAATTTGCATGCAGCCACTTGCGTAGGAAATAAATGCTTATTTCCTATGCTCCTCTGCTCCATCTAGTGGCCGTAATGTGTTATTACAATTCAGTACATTTGACATGGAAAGAAAATACAGGTGAAACTCGAAAAATTAGAATATCGTGCAAAAGTTCATTTATTTCACTAATGCAACTTAGCCGTCTACCAGGAGATTTTGGAGCACTTCATGCTTTCTTCTGCAGACGAGCTCTATGGGGATGCTGACTTCATTTTCCAGCAGGACTTGGCACCTGCCCACACTGCCAAAAAATTTCTGAGATTGTGGATCTGGGTTTTCATGAGCTGTAAGCCATAATCATCACAATTATGACAAATCACGGCTTGAACTATCTTGCTTTGCATGTCATGAGTCTATCTCATATATTAGTTTCACCTTTTAAGTTGCATTAGTGAAATAAATGAACTTTGCACGATATTCTAATTATTCGAGTTTCACCTGTACACTAAAAACTAGGGATACTCCGATATATCGGCCGCCGAAACATAACGGCCGAAAATTGCACTTTTGGCATAATGCCCAAAAGAGCCATGTTTCGGCCGATACATCGGCGCATCCCTGGTTTCTTTTCTCCTCGCTGGGCGCTGCTCTGTGTTCCGGCGGGGAGAAATGAAAGTGACAGCCGGCTGAGCGGTGCAGGACGAGAGCGCTGTGAGCGGCCGGCGTCTATCCTTCTACACGACTGCGGCAGAGCGGTGTGTGGGCGGAGACAGCGCTGTCACAGGAGGCTGGGCTTTCCTCTCTTCACCGCTCGATCAGCCTCCTGTGACAGCGTGTCAGAGAGAATAGCAAGGTACACACACTCAGTGATCAGTGATCTGAGTGTGTGTACATAATTGAGGATATGGTATGTTAACTATATCCTCAATTATGAATGAACGGGAGTGATCTACATCACCTTCTGTTCATTCATAATTGTAGTTATTGTAAACAAACATGTTCTCATGTTATCAATGAACAGGAACACTCATAGAGGATTCCTGTTCATTGATAACAAGGAACACAGAAAAAGAGATCGAGGACTCGAGGAAATTTAGACCCCCAATATTTCCCCGAAGCCCCCAACAGTTAAGTAAAAAATAAAAATATTTTTATAAAAAAGGAATTAATAAATAAAAATAAATATAAAAAAAATAAAAAGTTTATAAAAAATAAAATATTGAAAAAAATTGAAAAAATTAAAATAAATAACATTTTCGGTATCGTTTTCGGTTTCGGCCTGACATTTTTTTTTATTTCGGTTTAGTTTCTAAAATTTCCATTTCGGTGCACCTCTACTAAAAACGTCCCACCGCCACTGCCAACATGACAATGCTCAGACTGTGGGATGCATTGTGGGATGTTGGTGGGACGGATTGTCTGATCACCTGTAGCTGCCTGAAGGGCTAGTTCACAGGGGCATGTACATCTGTATGGTGGGCACGAAAGTGCAGAGATCTGCTCTTAGGAGGGATAGGTGCTGCATGTAATTGCAGCAATTGTGTGCAGCCAAATTTACCTCCCTATGGGACCTGAACATGCACATCTTTGCAGGTCCGGGTGCCCACACTTGGACACAGACAGGATTTCAGTCCAGCAGTGGCTCTGTGTTATGAACCCAAACAGGAAGTAAGGTGCTCACTGGGTTTCTGACAAATCAACAATGTTTATTTTAATGCTGGCAGCATTTTAAAAGGCATACACTTTTATGGGAAACACAGTATGCATGTGTGACTGATACATATTGACCATGTTTTCTTTTTTTCCCTGGAAATGTACTGTACATTATTATCTGCAGTGCCATAAAATACATGAAAAGGGTTATATTGTTTCAAAGTATTCAGTGAGCAATCTGGCTGAGAATGTAACAGAATCACTTTAACTGACTGTTTGCACCTTGTGTGTATATAACCCCGGAGTCCATATGTTCTTTACTTCTTCGGCTTTTATGACATGGTTATCTTATCGCTAGGCTGTTGTAGCATAGCCATGGTGAACGCTTGTTCTGTTTTGGTAATAAATCATTGCAATGACGGTTTCCCAGGCTGCACTGCAGGGGGTGAGAGGGCAATAAAATCATACAGTTAGGCCTGGAATATGCGGCGCAGGAGGCCTCATGTGTATGTCTGCTTTGCCCAGTGGAGCAATAATGGTTATATAATGTAACTAGGGTTGTCACCTTTTCTTCCAGCGAAACCCGAACACTCTAGCGACGCACAGACATTTTTTTTGAGAGAATGAGTTGCGACTTATTCATAAGTAAATAGCGCCACCCATTCATATGTAAATATCACAGTCGAGACTAATTTCAGTCGAGGGCCAGTAGCCCTATCTTAATCTTGGTTGCCCCGGTCTGCCTGACATCTTGTGTCCGGGTTTCAGCTGCCATGAAACCCGGACACAGCATTCAAAACCCGGACTGTCCGGTTGAATCCTGGACAGGTGGCAACCCTAAATGTAACTGGACTGTCTTCCTTTATACTATATATGTATGTACTAAACAGCCAAGGAGATGCAATTCTCAAAATTTCAGCCAACTTTTGCATTGGGGCACAATAGATATGTATTCTTCTCTGATCACTTAGGGGGTGTATTTTTAAAACGTTTGCAGAGCCATTCACCCTGCGATCATCTGACTTTGACACTCGTACTGTGTCACAATCTGGGGTCCGGGTGCACTGGTTCGTGTGAGCTCTGGGTCTTGCAGAGTGGGTTAGGATTGCTGGTTCTGGGTGATGTCTGGAATGCTGGTCACAGGAAGCTTGGGGACTGAGAGTGTGCATTTTCGGGGACGCACTAGAGGCACAGGATCTAAGAAGGGCCAGGTTTTCCACAGAGCCTCTAATGGTGAGGATGATTGGCTGCTGGACACCTTCCAGGTTGCGGCCTTCTAGCGCACCCGCACAGACTCGGGGAACTGGTTGCAGCACCTTGGCTCAGGACACAAAGACAGACAGGGCAAGGCCTGTACACAAACAGCAGTACAAGATACAAAGGGACACAGGAGCAGGGGTCCAAACAACAATGCAAGGGGACACAAGGAGACAACAGAAAGACAGCACAACAAGGCTCTCCAGAGATAACAGAAGCGAGGCTGAAAGGACAAACAGCCACACAGGAGGAAGACGATCTCACAGGGAGCACAAGGAATGAAAGAAGACACAAGGAACCAAGCAGGTAGAAAATGATCCGCAGGGATCCAAGGCAACAATAGCACACGGGGTCCGGCTAAGTCAAACGGCACGTTGCGCGAACGCTGAGAAACGAGCGAGCAGAAGATTTTTAATAGAGGTACAGATTCTGATTGGCAGGAAGCCGAGCACCTGGGACAGGAAGCAAAACCCGGTGCCGGATTACGGCACAGGGAAGTATGACATACTGCTTATGGCCACTAGATGGAAATGAGGAGCATAGGAAAAGTCTTTGCTCCTTGGCTCCATCTAGTGGCCATGATGTGGTACGCATGTAAAAGTAAAATGTTGGCATAGCGTATGGCTCTGCGAACAGTTTAATAAATACACCCCCTAAGTGACCCAAAAAGAATACATATTAGTTGTGCCCAAATGCAAAAGTAGGCTGACATTTCGGGGGCCTGCAACTGCATGATAGTTTAGTACCTACATTTTGTAGTTTAGGACAGGGAAGCGTTAGAAGCTCCTTCAAGTTTTTTTTAGCTGTCTATGCTTCAGCTACGGAGATTCACCTTCTCCCCTTGTCCTGAGGATCATTGATGCCAGGACTAAAAATTTGAGAAAATTCAACATGTCACCAGAACAGGAATAGAGGGGAAGTCTTTCAATGGGTCACTGTTTGGCAACGTTCACATGTTCCATGCACATGAAGGGGCGACATGGTTTGCTGCTGCACGATTCATTTCAATGGGCTGTCCTAAACATGGCAAAGATGCTTTTACAGCAATCAGACCCAAGGGTTGTTTTTTGACCACCCATTTTCATGTGTTTGTGACACACGACCACGCTCAACATGACAGGTTTGGGTGCCATTAACAAATAATGTCACATCAAGTGCAATATGCACTTTTTGCACGTTGTGTGAATGCGGCCAGCAGGTATGAATGGGGCTTCAGGGCATTCTGACAGCTGAGGGCACCAGCTGTCTGAATAGAATCGCTGAGAGGGAAGGTTGAGCATGTGTAGTGGGAATGGGAGAATCAAGCATATGGCCAGCTTCAGGCCCCATTCACACTTAAGCTCAGCATCTTTGGTCATTTTTCAGGCAGTTTGTTTTAGCGCTTGTACAGGCCTTTTTGTGTGTCTTTGAATTTTTAGGCTTGATTCATTCTTATTATTATTTGTAGCCAATGGAAAGCTTGCTACCAGGCAAGAAAGCGAATTGAAAACATACATTTTTGCTTGTTTTTTCAGGTGCTTCTATTGAAGTCAAATGGGGCCAAAACACGTCATTCTGTCCCAAAATAAATACTTTTTCGCGCATCGGGCGTTTTGATACAAGTGACTGAATAGTCAGATTCGAACAGGGGGCCATTGGAAACAATGGGATTCCTCAACGATGGTAGATACTATATTGATCTTCAGAGAGTTGTGCGGGGTGAATCATTTGTAAAATTGATCATAATTCATAACTAGGGATGAGATGGGCTTGGTTTGGACCCAGTTCACTTGAGTTCTCCCAAGCCCGCTCAAAACTCCTCCCAACCCAATCAGTTGCTGTGGGGGCATTCCGAACCCCTGGGTGGCCTATAGCAGTGGGGCAATGCGCCTCCCTCCAACTAATTGAGACAGGAGGGAATGGTGGCGGTCAGAGTTCCAAGCGGGCTTGGGTGAACTGGGTTAGCACCAAGCCCAAACTTATCACAAGTCTTTAATTGTCTTTCTCTTCTTTTTTGTTTGCACGTTTATTCACATGATTCAGGCTTTAACTTTTTTTATCATCATCATTAGCCAATGGTAGCTAGCTTCTTGGTAAGATAACATGCAAAAAGTGCAAGTTACGTACATTTTTCAAGAGCTCCCATTGAAGCCTAATAGGGCCAAAATGCCCCATCCGTTTCTGATGCTGATGTGCCCATTGTAGGCACTTTTAGCCATGGACACGTCTCAACATGGGCACCCTGACCGGTCTGCGGCTACACAGGGATGCATGGTGTGTTCAGACACTCTTTTCAGAACCAAGGTTAACTTTTCAGGAATTTGAGCTACAAAAGCTCTTCTATTGGACCAGACTACACAGGCCAGCTTTCACTCCCCATGTGCATCAATGAGCCTTGGCCACCCATGACTCTGTTGCCAGTTCACCGGTTTTCCTTCCTTGGACCACTTTTGGTACCCCCCCACTTCCAGGTGTCATTGTAATATATCCCCCTACACCTCTCCACTTCCAGGTGCCATTGTAATATATCCCCCCCACTTCCAGGTGCCATTGTAATATATCCCCTCCCACTTCCAGGTGCCATTGTAATATATCCCCTCCCACTTCCAGGTGCCATTGTAATATATCCCCTCCCACTTCCAGGTGCCATTGTAATATATCCCCTCCCACTTCCAGGTGCCATTGTAATATATCCCCTCCCACTTCCAGGTGCCATTGTAATATATCCCCTCCCACTTCCAGGTGCCATTGTAATATATCCCCTCCCACTTCCAGGTGCCATTGTAATATATCCCCTCCCACTTCCAGGTGCCATTGTAATATATCCCCTCCCACTTCCAGGTGCCATTGTAATATATCCCCTCCCACTTCCAGGTGCCATTGTAATATATCCCCTCCCACTTCCAGGTGCCATTGTAATATATCCCCTCCCACTTCCAGGTGCCATTGTAATATATCCCCTCCCACTTCCAGGTGCCATTGTAATATATCCCCTCCCACTTCCAGGTGCCATTGTAATATATCCCCTCCCACTTCCAGGTGCCATTGTAATATATCCCCTCCCACTTCCAGGTGCCATTGTAATATATCCCCTCCCACTTCCAGGTGCCATTGTAATATATCCCCTCCCACTTCCAGGTGCCATTGTAATATATCCCCTCCCACTTCCAGGTGCCATTGTAATATATCCCCTCCCACTTCCAGGTGCCATTGTAATATATCCCCTCCCACTTCCAGGTGCCATTGTAATATATCCCCTCCCACTTCCAGGTGCCATTGTAATATATCCCCTCCCACTTCCAGGTGCCATTGTAATATATCCCCTCCCACTTCCAGGTGCCATTGTAATATATCCCCTCCCACTTCCAGGTGCCATTGTAATATATCCCCTCCCACTTCCAGGTGCCATTGTAATATATCCCCTCCCACTTCCAGGTGCCATTGTAATATATCCCCTCCCACTTCCAGGTGCCATTGTAATATATCCCCTCCCACTTCCAGGTGCCATTGTAATATATCCCCTCCCACTTCCAGGTGCCATTGTAATATATCCCCTCCCACTTCCAGGTGCCATTGTAATATATCCCCTCCCACTTCCAGGTGCCATTGTAATATATCCCCTCCCACTTCCAGGTGCCATTGTAATATATCCCCTCCCACTTCCAGGTGCCATTGTAATATATCCCCTCCCACTTCCAGGTGCCATTGTAATATATCCCCTCCCACTTCCAGGTGCCATTGTAATATATCCCCTCCCACTTCCAGGTGCCATTGTAATATATCCCCTCCCACTTCCAGGTGCCATTGTAATATATCCCCTCCCACTTCCAGGTGCCATTGTAATATATCCCCTCCCACTTCCAGGTGCCATTGTAACCAGATAATCAATGTTATTCACTTCACTTCTCAATGGTCAGAATAGTATGGCTGATCGGTGTATAGAGCAGCAACAGTTTGTGTAGCGCTGTACAATGCAAGGGGAGACAGTACAGTTACAATTCAATACAAGATGGTGAAAAGGGAGCTGCTCCAATGAGGGGCTCCTATGAAGCAGTTTCTGCTCATTCCTTATTGCTCTCTCCTGCAATGTTGGCACACAAGCAGTTAAGAGATTAACACTCATTATTAAGAGATTTGAGAACACAGCGCGGATGATTTTTAGCAGCAATCAGTTTCACATTGCACAGGGGGCAATTACTGTACGATGAATCACAGATTAAGATAAAGCAAACAAAGGTTAGGTGTGCTACAAGTTATTCCTACAAATCTCGCGGCGTGTGTGACAAGCCCCAGCGCTGTGATCTCCAGTCATTTCCCCAGGTTCTGCGCTCAGGTTATAGCGCTCACCCCCTGGCCTTTGATGTGGAGTTACGCGGTAATCAGATCCAGTTTCCTGTCTGTGTAATGTTCTTTATATTGCTTTTAGTGCCCAGAAAGCCGTTCTCAGAGTCTACAGCTGGACCGCGCTTTTTTTTTTTCATTACAAGGCAGCTACTTAAAAGAGGCTCAATTTAAGGTGCGTCCATTGTGGGGACTGAAAAACAATCCCGGTGGAATACGCCAAAGATTTGTCAATGCGGAGATCAATACAGATTTGATATGCGGCCCGTGGGATTGGACACGCCCACCATCACCCCAACCCAAATTGCAAAAGAAATAAAAATAATAAAACGGCAGGTATATGAATGCAGAAAACTTAAGCCACCGGCCTTTATTGCGATTTAAAGTGATATTAAAGTCAAAAGGTTTTTAAGCTATTTCAAATGCTGATTAAATCCTTTACAATGGACGCTGCTCCTTGATGTTTAAAAGTTTTAGTTTCCTGCAGAATCAGCTGCTCCCCTGAGTACTAGCAGTGATATCCTGTTATAGGGTGATTCCTTGCCCTTGCAGGGTCCTATGGAGCAGAGCCGTAGCTAGCTCCTTTTTCACCCGAGGCAAGAACAGAACATAGAGCCCCCCAACAGACGTGTGCGGTATGTGACGTCATGCGCCTTGCCTCCAGGATGGTGGCGCGCATGCGCTTAATGCGCTGGTGGCCAAATCCAAAATAGCATAAAAATTTGTTTCGTTTGATGAAACTAATGAAAACATTTTTAGTTTCCATTAATTTCGTCCAAAACTAATTTTTAGCCTTTGCACATGTCTACAGTAGTAATGTGTGTGTGTGTGTGTGTGTGTGTGTGGGGGGGGTGTTTTTGGGTTTTTTATTTATTTATTGTTAATTTTTTTTCACTGTAGGGGGGGCTTCAGGGAAATATTAGGGGTTTAGACCCCTGACATTTCCCTTCTGAAATAGAAAAAGAGATTGAGGACACAGAGTCCTCTGCCCATATAGGTGGGGGAGAGCAGCGAGGATCCGAGAAGAAGCTGGAGCCTAAGCCGCTCCTTTTCTCCCTGCCGAGCCGCGGCTGTGTTGGTCGCCCTGGGGCCCCTATTGCCAATGGCGCCTTGTGCTCGCCATGGCAACCAGGGCGAGGGGGCGCAGCCAGGCCGGCCCTGGCTGCGCCTGAGGCGAGTTCCTCACTCACCCCATGGTAGCTACAGCCCAGCTATGGAGCCACCCATGTGTGTGCTCGTAAGATGTGTGTGTGTCTCCACAAACACACAGACACAGCAAGGCAATCCACTTCCCTGCTCCCAACTTCTCCCTCCTCCAAGCCATAGATGGACGGCTGATGTAGACTGTTCTCACTTTTGATCTTGTGTTGGACGGAAGGTTCCGGGAAGCCGTGCTGAGAGAGTTGAAACTGTTCAGAAACATGATGAATGTAAGTGCTTGGGCAAAATATAAAGAAATACTTTGCTGGGTAATGTGTATTTCTTTGATCTGGATTCATTATTGAAAAAAGGTCTGAGAGCGTAATACCGCTATAACCCTTTCGCTGTCAGAGACTTTTTTTGCACACATTAAAATGTGCGCATCTGAAAAATTGATGAAGGCCCCCTCAAATTATTGAAAGCATAGACCGTATAGAATAAAATGGAGGCATTTGCAATTTTTTTAAGTCACTCAGTATTATCACAATAGATTCAATATAAAATGCATTCATATTAGTTTTAGAGAACAGAAACACAATATGATACTCAATTGCTGTGGATAGTGGATAGATACCAAACATGTCACCACCCCTATGTGATAGTGTTAGTGTTGACAGGTCCTCCTTAGAGAGACTTTAGAGGTCTATTGAGCCCAACTGCTTCTCTATTTTTCAGTCTGAGCACTGTTGTACTGTGTTGTAATGCCAAGTGTTTAAGCCACAATCATTCTTAAAGGAACTTTACCCCTATCTTCAAAATATCAACAAACACACCTTTAGAAATATTTATTTTGAAATATTTTGACAATCTACAAACACAAACTTCTATATAATTGCCGGCTTTTTATTCTTTGCATACCTTACTTCTCTTTTCTTGCCCAGTCTTCTGACAGTGGCCATTTTACTCAGGGTAGATTACTAGATCTCCCTTTTTTACATCCTGGAACTCTGGCACATGTGACTGGAACATGTGACCACGCACATCATCTCAGGGGAGGAAAATTAAATCTCGTGAGATTACCGATGAGATTTGCCAGCAATGCCCTGCTGATGTAGCCTTCCCAGGATGCAATGCTTGGGCACAGAATACACCACTAATGCTCAAGAGGACCAGGAAGGGGAAAACAAGAAATTGTATGTAAAATAAAAATATGTTTGTTTGGCATGTTTAGAATGTAAGATAATTTCATATCAGCATGCAGAGCTGTATACTGAGATAAGTTTTACTCAAATGGGGTAAAGGTCTGCTTTAAGAATGATTGCTAAGAGATTTTCATCTTAATCTCATACCTGAGGACACCTCTAGTTCACCTATGTCATGCACAGTAGACATGTACAAAACCAAAAAAAATTTTTCAGACGAAACAAATGAAAACGAAAAGGAAACAAATTTTTATGTTGTTTCGGATTCGGAGGCAATGAACCGCCGAATTCAAAACTGCACACTAAAACCACAGAACGAGCGGCGGCCAATATGGCCGCCGCTTGTTCTGTGGTTTCAGTTCTGCGCATGTCCACCTCCATTTTTGAGTAGATCTTGCTATACACCAAGATGGAGGCGCCCGCATGTTCGAGCGTCACCATCTTGGTGTATACCTTGATTTACTCCAAAATGGCGGCACGCATGCGCAGAACACTCCGGTGGCCGCTATGGCCACCGCTCATTCAGCGTGTGACGTCACCGCCTCCAATATGGCGCCGGCGTGTTTTGAAAACGAATTTATGTATGCTCGAATATCGTTTTAGTATATTCGGGCATATATTAAATTCGTTATTTCGGATTCGGACGAACCGCCGAATCAACTGATTTTCCTTGATTTGCAGGTTCATCCGAATCCGAATGCACTTGTCTAATGTACAGGCCTTTTACATATGAAAGGGCTAAACGTCCAGCCTAAAGAGACAACAATGGTTCCCTCCATAGACACAGTGGAGTGAGTAAGTGTAGACAGGAAGTGTTTTCTTTGCAGGAATACTAGGTAAAAATAAAGAAAAAAAGCCTAAAAGATAAAGCAAAGTGCTGTATCACAGTGCTACTCACACTGCCTGTATGCCTTCCAGGCTGCTACACCTCTCCTATGACTAATGCTTGACAAGGCCATACTCACATAGCCTGATTCACGAGTGTGGATTGAATATTAATCATGCGTGTCCTCACACTTCATAGTACAGCCCAGCTCCTATGGTCTGATAGAGTAACAATGACACGGGCACATGTGGAAGACACTGAGTCATTGTCTTTAGTGAGTCATGGATAGGTACACATCTGCTTCAGCACACCTTTGCAGCAAACCAGCACTATTCTCTAACTGCACACAGGAATGTCAGCAGTGAGTACTTGGTGTGAATTCCAGCAGCTGGCCAAGCACTCCCTGGCACACAGTGTAGGAATAATGTCTTCAGCCATGTGGTCCAATATACACACTGTGACATACCTTCCTGCATTCTGAGGTTAGAAAGATGAACACTTTTTAGTACAAAGTATGTAGACAAAGGGGCCACCTCCGCCATGACGCCAGTTAGGCTTATGAAGGTTCATAAAGAACTAATATGCCAAAAAAAAAAAAAAAAGTTGGTCAAACCCACTGTACATAATGATCCTATGAGGGTAAACCAGTTACCTCTGATGACACTCTCTGACTGACCAATCTCAAAACTGACCACCCAAATCAGACTTTCCTGGCATACGTTGGTGGCAGAAAAAGGGTTAAAGTAAGCTATCTCAACTCTCCAGGACGTTCCGGGAGTCTCCTGTTATAAGATAGCGGTTCCCGGAGAGAAACATTTTATCCCGGGAAAGGTTTACTCTGCTCTATCTAGTTTTATCTGTTTTTTGGGGGGTTTTTTTTTACGTCGGGGCCGCCGTCAGTCAGAGAAAAAAAAAACAGCATAGGAATGAATAGCTAGTCTTCAATTGGCTATTTCAATTTGCAACAGCCAATAGCAGATGAGCTATTGCACCCTCCCACTGCTGCTCTCAATCAGCAGAGGTGGACCTCCATCAGGTCCTCCTCTGCTGATTGAAAGCAGCAGAGGGAGGGTGCAATAGCCAGCTCCCCCTTCACCCCCTGCGTATGGGGGTGGAGGGACGTTGACAAAGGCCACCTCCCTGAAATGAGAAGGGCATCTCCCTGAAATGAGAAGGGCATCTCCCTGAAATTACTTTTTTCAGCTTGGGATTCCAGTAAAGTCTGGTCTAGGAAGACAGCAATGGTTCCCTCCGTAGATACAGTGGAGTGAGTAAGTGTAGCAGATATTCTCCACATTGTAAAGAGCAAGTTTATTGAACTAAATCGTGCCATATTGTAAAAGCCAAAGTGGGTTCCATTGTGTAATTGCTTGTGTGCTGATTCTGAATTAGTTGTGTAGCGCTCAGCCCCGAAGGAGCCGCCAGAATAACCCGGGTCATCACTAGTTGTTAGGGGATTTGGTCTTCAGCTGCCCCATAAGCATTTAACCAAACTCTTCTAGAGCCAAAGCTGATCTCCACTACAGTAATGTAATGCTGAATAACTTTTATTAACATCTTTATACTGGGGAGAGAGGGTATAGACATCCAGGGTGTAACAGACATAGACTCCAGACTCACCAGGCCTTTGTTAGCATCTCAGTGTAGATCCATTTGTAGTACAATGAATAGTAATTGGAGTAACAGATGAGCAGGGATGAGCACAGATCCTCAGCAGGAGAGACACCAGACTTGCTCCCAAGGTTCTCTATGTTCCAGGCACCTCCAGTAGCCATCAGCTTCCCTGGTTCTCCTCTGATAAGAGCACAGATCTCCTCCATACTTGAGGCCAGGGGAAACTCTTTCCACACTCCAGCCTCTGCCCACCCCCAGGCCTCAGACCCAAAATAGGTTCCAAATTGAAGCCCAAATCTGCAGTTTGAAAGTTAGAAGCATGTTAGTCAAAAATATTATCTGCTGCATCATAAAAAAAATCTAACAAGGCTTCTAATCCTTCCCTATATGATCAAAAATAAAGAAAGGCGAGGTTTGTGGTGTTCTAGCTTACATTATACTGTGTGCAATATGCTGTTTTGTTTATTATTTTATGTCTCTTTGACAGTCTACTTTCACCAGTTCCCTTTTTTCTGTGTAATACTTATCTTGACCTGTATTGATCTGATGAAAGTTTCTTCCGAAATGTGATTCATCCTTTCTTGATTGTACTTGCATCCCATGTGTGGCCAATAAGGGGAATTATCTGCTTGTTAAATCTCAGCACTTCCTTCCTTGTTCTGTCAAAGGTCAAGCTCAGTGAAAGCTTCATTCTGTGTGTTCCAGCAATTCTGATTGATATCTGACCAGCTTTGCTAGTTCTCCTTCTATCTGGACATGCAGTTTGATGTTTGCGATTGACCTGACTGCTCAGAATTGCTTGTAGGTAGTTTGTTTATATTTCTTGAGCTGGTCAGCTAGATTAAAAGCTTGTCAGAAGCAATTCATCAGCTTTCAATAATCAAAAAAAAATGGAGGCACATTCCATCCTGTCCCCAATATGACCTTATTTTGGCAAAGTCTTGCCACTTACCCATCCTAAGAACTGGATCAAACTTGCTTGAAGGACCTCTACAGCATGAAATAATGCTTGGTTAATACAGATAATCATAGTATACTATTCAGTATATATGTTCCTTTTTTATTCCACATGACTTGGTTGATATTACGATTTACTCTTACATGCAGGGCATTCTCACTACTGCATTACAGTGATAAACAACATTATGAATTGCACTCCAGTGCACATAGAGTTACTTGCATTATTGCACAAAGCAATGAACAATATGTGGGTTGTGGTGTTCATGTTGGGAAAAATGGTGCAGGTGCATTTTTAGTTGCGATCTGGTACTTTAAAACACTGCAAGAATGTAAATGGGCCCATAAAGCTAAGCTCCAGTCTGCTTAAAAATATTAATTTTCGGTGTCTCCTCCTCTGTATATGAAGGACGCAATGAAAGTTTTGTTAAGGGGGATCTGAGTAATACTTTAATCCCTTGGCTCTCAACTGGTGGGTCATGACCCAAAAGTGGGTCGTGACCCCATGTTCAGTGGGTCGCCGTGTGCCTTCCACTATGCTAGGTGAGAGACTCCTCACTTCCTCCTCTCAGTTCTCTCGCCGAGCAGCCATTCAAAATCTGCTGCCTGGTGCCGAGTGTCAGCTTGAGGTGGGATGGGCTGGGGCTATGACCGTGAGGGAGCTCCATCCACACGTACCACTCCCTTGCATACCCTGTAGAGGTGCCTGAACCGCAGTGATGTCACATTCTGGCTCCTGGCACGTCTACAGGGCACTCAAGGGAGCTGTACAAGCACTGCACGTATGGATGGAGCTCTGTCACAGCACAACAGCCCACACTGGACCCCAGGCTGAGGATCCACTCCAGCTCTCGTAAGGTATGGAAACTGGGTGGATCTTTGAATGGCATCCTAAACGCACCTCGCACCCACAGTTCGATCGACCACACCGGAATGCACGGTACCGCAATACTGTGCGTTCCATTGCAGTGCGACTTGGGTCACCACTTAATGACCAAGGACAAATGTGGGTCCTGAGGTTACACAGGTTGAGAACCACTGCTTTAATCCACAGTCCTGTGGCAGCTGGCGTTCGGATATTCTTCGGTTCTGCCCCAGAATATTGGCAAGCCTTCACCATGATTACGTACGCTGTAGGGCCAGTGGTAGCCATTGGTCCTGCACTGTATGTTATGATGTGGACTAGAGCGGAGTCAACATAGCTGGTGAAGTGGAACAGATTTGGATGACCAGTCTTCCCTACCAAAAAGTTTGGGCAAGAAGATCCAGGGAATAAGGTAAGTATTCCTCTCTATAAGTTTTCCCTTAGAATAAACAAGCATTACAGTATATCCTGCATGCATATGAAGAAATGGGTCTCCCACTTTTTTTTTTTTGGCCAGCCCTGAGGGGTGCTTTAAACCATGTGAATTAAAGGTGACCATTGTAAGCACCCCGGGCGTGTCATGGTGTCTCAAGACCCCAAACCTCTGTTTTTTTTACACATCTATCACATGCACAGGAGTAAAATGTAGAACAACTACATTTGCACCTAGAATGTAACCCAAGTATGTTTTATATGCCTCATTGTATTGTATTGTATAGTATTGTATTGTATTGTTGTAGATGCTGTAATGGTATATACTTATGCACTTTTATTTTGCATTAATGTGCTCTTGCAAAAGTATGGCAGCTGTCCCTTCATTGCAGGGGTGGAGTGCAGAGTGTCAGGAGGCCTCTGTGCAAAGCTAGTGGTTGCATTGGAGCTTGGTGCAGAGAAATGAAGGCTAATGTAAAAGGAAGGACAGTGAATGGCACCTCAATATCCTGGCACGAGGAGCAGAAGGGTGCACCAAACAAGCAGTGTACAGTATTGCCGTGAAAGTAAACCCCTAAGAATAATTGGGTCCCTGGCAGTTAGCGGGGACAACCAATGGATAGCACAAAGGGCTCTTTGCATCTCCTCCCCTCTTTCTCTTTGCAGGTTACATGTTTTTCTACATGGGACTTCTCTCCTTGCTGGCCATTGGCTGATTTTGGTAGGATCTTTCCTGTTCACTGCTACTCTTCAGCAACTGAAGAAGGCTATGGACCACAGCTCCTACCCACCCTTTCCTTCTTTTCTCCACATTTCAGTTGGTGTTATTTTGTATGGGGTTAGTCATCTGGTCTAGTCTGGATGCACATGGTGACCTGATTTGTTGGAATTGGTTCTATGGTTGGGTGTGTGCCTTTAAGGCTACACCTATGATTAAATTTAGTCACTGAATTGTTGTCTTTCTGGGTTACCCCTTAAATAATCACTGCGGCCAATAAAATGTTGCCCATTAAACTTGAATATCTAAACTTGTCTTGTCTGCATCTAAATCACTGTGTACAATCACTTACCGAAATTGTGCCACTATCCCAGTTTTGGGTACCGTTAGGGCAGGAATTGATAAAAGTGCTTTACTCCGGTATGGTTAATGTTCGAGTAAAGTTTGGAGAGATGTTCGGTTTGACTTAGCTTTGTCTGATATCATTACTTCTAGACAAATGGGGGGGGGGGGGTTACAATAGGAAAGAG
>NW_017309300.1:45038-63855 GCF_000935625.1 Nanorana parkeri
TAGTAAGAGGTTTGTGGAACACTCTACAGAACTTTTGTGGAACACTCTACATAACTTTGGTAGGATAGTAACTTCTGTAGAGTGTTCCACAAATTTGTGAGCTCAGCTCTGCCAAACTAACAAAGTTTATATCAGTGGAGAGGGAAGCATGGTAGGAAATGTGGCTAGCTTAGCAGGCTAAACAGTAGCAACTGGGGTGGGTGTAATTTTTCAGTTTCCTTAGAGTCCAGCCAACAGAATTGGTGGTGGGGTTGATGGTCAGTTAAGGATCTGGATTTGGAAAATGTCATCATCGGTTATTGGTACCTTTAGCCCTCAGTCTGACACCATTGCATTCATAGAGAAAGAACCCAATTAAATGTCTAAGTCAGCACAAACCGGTGACAGGTCCACTTTACTGCAATCTTCTAGTAGCCGTTTTATTTTAACCACTTAAAGGCCATGGTGTTTCACCCCCTTCCTGGCCAGGCCATTTTTCAGTATTCAGCGCTGCGGTACTTTGACTGATGTTTATTCCGTCATGCAACGCTGTACTGAAATGAATTTCATACCATTTTTTGGGGACAGATAGAGCTTTCTTTTAGTGGTATTTAAAGCTTACCTTTTCCACTTATTGAACCTCTAAGTGCAACACGACACAGCCTCCACCATAAAACACTTACACAAACATTCATGTTGACTGTTAGTTACTTACAAGTTTTATAGGATCTCGGACCTAATTCTCATTAAACATTTTAACATCCAGCTTATGTGCAAACAGACAGCTGCGAACAAAGGGCTCGGAAGAAAGTTTATTAGACCACTGGGTGAATTTTTACAGCGTAAACTATAAAATGATTGAAAACATTGCTAGGAACTCGGAGCATTTCACCTCGGTCATTGTTTTTGCCTCATTACCAGCAAATGGTTGCAATCTAAGCTTTGTATATTTGGAAAGAACATCAGCTCACAACTTTGTTCAACAAATGCGTATCAAATAATTCATATGCTTTTCCAAATATGTGGTTAAGATGGTCAATATTAGTCAGTATAGAACTAGGTGTGAGGGACATGAATCTGGCAGTTTACAGAGAAAAAATAAAGAGAAAACCCTAAAGGCATTTTGGTGTATTATTGTTATTATTATTTGGTATTATTATTATTATTATTTGGTATTATTATTTTGTATTATTATTATTATTATTTTGTATTATTATTATTATTTTGTATTATTTTGTTTTGTTTTTTTATTATTATTGGTATTATTATTTATTGGTATTATTATTGTTATTATTAATCCAGCATTTCCTTTTTTTAGAGGGTTCCTTTTTTTTTCTTTTGGAGAGAGTTCCATCAAGTAAAAAGCACAGCTGGCCATACACAGTTAGATTTCTCTCTAACTTAGTTGATTCCCCCATCCACGTTAAAAAGTGGAGATAAAGGACCCTCCCCTGTTGGCTATTGTATTTTGACAGCAAGTTGACCACAGTTGTCAGAATACCAGAGTAATGGTAGCCCGATGGTTCCGACAGGACTACTTATGGTTTGACCTTTGGCTGATTGAGCAGGAAATGTCTGATATGTTTTGTTCCAGCTTCTGTTGCCACAGTGAGCCATGACTTTCTGAAGGTCGCTATTTGCATACACAATGACATGCTAGCCCACCGCCACTACCAGCATGACAATGTACAGACTGTGGCATGCATTGTGGAATGATGGCAGGGTGGCACGTTTAATTTTCACTGCATGGAAGTAGATAGGTCCTATGTTGGGCTGGTATAACAGAAGCTGCATTTGCTGATATTCGTTTTTTTTTTTAAAACTCCTTATAATGAGCATGTACACTGGTCAGCCAGAACATTTTGACCCCTGAGAGGTAAATTGAATAACACTGATTGTGCCGCCCCAACAGGGGCATAGAATATGAGATGCATAGCCTCAGTTAATATTAGCATTGTTATATAGGTTAGAATTTATATAGTGTGATTTGCCTAACTATTTTCTCATAGCTAAATTCATGTGTTATCCTATGCTGCCATCTAGTGGCCTTTTGTTGTAACAAACATGCTTTCTGTAATTATTCCTCATGTGACGATGTATTTCCCCTAGTGTATGTAGCCCCACCCTTCTTCCTGTGTGCAGTACTTCCTGTGTCATGGCAAAGTTAGAAGCCACATGTAACAAGGACACACATGTAATCTGCACAGTACGTAGGAAAGGCATCATTTTCTGACCGCACAATATTATAACCATTCAACTGCTGTTCCTATCATCTGCTGTACCCTGATGTAAAGAATAAACACCTCTTTTGAATGAATCGGTATTGACGAGTTCAGCTATCTGACGAGGATTGTCCGCAGTGAGTATATCTGCTTATACAGGCCAGACATAGAGGTCTCAGCAAGAGATATATTTCGCTATCACAATGATCGGAGTCAGAATACTGATTATCAGGTTGGGCAAGTGTAAGGATTTGAGTGACTTTGACAAGGGCCAAATTGTGCTAGCGAGACAACTGGGTCAAAGCAACCCTAAAACTGCAGCTCTTGTGGGATGTTCCCGGTCTTCAGTGGTCAGGACCTACCAAAAGTGGTCCATGGAAGGAAAAATCAGTGAACCGGTGACAGGGTCATGGGCAGCTAAAGCTCACTGATACACATGGGAAGGAAGCCCCACCTCGCAACCTACAGGAATGAAAGGATATGCTACTGATAGCTTGCTGCCAGATACCACAGAATACCTTCAGAGGTCTAGTGGAGTCCAATTTCTTAAAGGGTCATGGCTGCTTTGGCTACTAAAGGGGGGCCTACTCAATATTAGGTGTGTGACCATAATGTTATGGCTGACCGGCGTAGGTTTGCTTTACAATTTTTAAACAGACAGACCCAGATAGACACCGACCATCCATCCTGAAACCAGTTTTACACCCCACCAGACTAAATGAGCATTTAACCCTTACTATCCATAGGTAGGGGTCACACAAAAGTTATATTTGTAGGCTGACCACAACTTTAATAACAACAATTTAAGGGGGAAGTTCACCCTAGAATTGCTCTGTGAATATTAAACTTCCATATAGCACAGGTACCTTCATGTATATGTAGTACTCACCCCAGAAGGAGCCGCTGAATGCCCAGTTCATCTCTAGTCTGTCTAGGGTATGTTCTTCAGATGCCCACCCATTAGCACTAACCGCCCTTCTTCTAGTGCCCACAAACTGACGTCCACTCCAGTAATAAAATGCTGAATAACGTTTTATTGAACATCTTCACTGGGGAGAGAGATTATGGGGGTTCTAAACTTCCAGAGGTAACTGACAAGCGCTCCAGACTCACCAGACATGGTGGGCATATCATTGTAGATCCAGTGAGGAGGCAGCAGATGGTGAGTGAGGTAGTAGATGAGCAAGGATGAACACTGATCCACATCAGGAAAGACACCCACCATACTCCTGAACTCCTCTTAGTTCCACGATACTTCAAGAGCCATCAATGGTCCTAGGTCTCTTCCTCTTACAGCAACACATGCCTCCTCCAGGTTGGGGGACTCAGGGAAACATTTCCCTCACACCGGCCCATGCCAACCCCCAGGCCTCAGGCCTAGCCTGGGGGGCAGGCTGAACAGCACCCAGCCCTAATCCATGGCTGGTCCCGGATAGTCTGAGCACATGGCCAATCCCTCCAGTATATGTACCCTATCCCAGCATGCACCACTGGTTGAGAGAAGCCTAGTGATTAGATGCTGTACTGTACATAAACTACAGTGTCTCTCATTGGCTGTCCCACACTCCGCCTAGAAGTACAGGCAATGCTAGACACCTGGAATTAACCAGATAATTGCCACTATAAGCCTGCCAGGCTGACCACAGCCTTGGCTATCACTAAATGTCTAGTAGCCACATCGCAGTAGATGATGGGGGCTACATATACATAGCACCATGTTTGACATCTGTCCACGATCCAGTTGTCCAGCAACCAGCACTGGAAACTGCCAGACATTTAGCAACGACACTATGCAACCCATGGTGTCGCTAAGCCCCTCTTCATGCTATCTATGCATCTTGTAATTGCAAAGCCTGGCTGGGAAAAACATCCTCTGTTCCCTGATGATGTCAAAGACGTAGATAGCACCAGGGGGGCTGAGCAACACCATGAGTTGCAAGGTGTCACTGGTAATAGCCAACAGTTTTCCAATGCTGATTGCTGGACAACAAGAGCAGGGGCAGAAGTCAGACATGGTGCTATGCATTTATCAAGATACATACATACATTTATCAAGATACAAGATTATATGGCTGTTTAAAGTTCATTGAGTAATTGTACCGTGAACTTCCAGGACATGACAGAAAATGAGATAATTGTGCATGCTAAAGTTAACAATCTAGTGCTAGAACATATTTGGAGACTATGGGTAACACAAACATGTAGATGTTGTCATGTATAAAGCCTTCTGAAGGACTATGGTGACGTAAAGCCACCTAAAATAGCATTAGGTAAATTTTTTTCCTCTAGGATTGTTTCTTATCCCCATTGACAGTTAATGAACATAATTCTGTGTGTGAGACGCTCATAAAAGTGTGCAAGACAAATAAACCAGTCTGAACATATCAAATTAATTTGTTTTAAACCTGAGAAACTGTGCTTGAGATGTCTCCTTCTGATTGTTTTACAGGTGCCAGCTAAAGCCAGAAGGAGAAAAAAAATAATACCGATTAAGACAAACATTATTCTTATGTCCCATCAACTGTCAGGGAAGAGTTTGGTCAATATGGAGAATTAGGTAGGCTGCAGTTAAACATGAAAATCTCCCTTTTAAATTCACTCAGAACATGCAGGCAACCCGCCAAGTGGCTCTAACTATAATCCCAGCATTTATCATATTTAGCTGGATTCCCTGGTAGCCAAAGCCCTGTTTTTGCTGGTATTCTAATCTTCTGAATGGTCCTGAATTTGAGCCTGTGATAATGTGGGCCTTACTGGTCATGTGACCTACCCTGTCAATGGACCCGCTGCAGCAGAGCAGGAAAGAAATGTAGTACAGAGTCATGTGATGAGAGGCTGCAAACCTTCCTAGGGATATAGTAAAAACAACAGAAAGTGAGAGGAAATAGGAAACAGGCCCTGTGCTAAAGGCTCTGGGAATGCTGCCCTGCTGGAGGGTACATCCCGAGAAAGAAGAGTAGGAAGATAGCTACCTGTATGGAGCATCTTTGGAAACATCTACGGTGCTGAAAAGAGTCCTGGAGAGCTTGGGAAGATGGCTATCTGCATGGGGCATCTTTGGGGAAGTCTTATGTGCTGAAGAGTGTCCTGGAGAGCTTGGGAAGATGGTAACCTGCATGGGGCATCTTTGGGGAAGTCTTATGTGCTGAAGAGTGTCCTGGAGAGCTTGAGAAGATGGTTACCTGCATGGGGCATCTTTGGGGAAGTCTTATGTGCTGAAGAGTGTCCTGGAGAGCTTGGGAAGATGGTAACCTGCATGGGGCATCTTTGGGGAAGTCTTATGTGCTGAAGAATGTCCTGGAGAGCTTGGGAAGATGGCTTTCTGCATGAGGCATCTTTGGAGATGTCTTCTGTGCTGGAGAGTGTCCTGGAGAGCTTGGGAAGACGGCTACCTGTTTGAAGCATCCTTGGAGAAGTCTTCAGTGCTATAGAGTGTCCGGGGGAGCTTGGGAAGATGGCTACCTGTATGGAGCATCGTTGCATAAGTCTTCTGTGCTGAACAGTGTCATGGAAAGCTTGGGAAGATGGCTACCTGCCTGGAGCATCTTTAGAAAAGTCTTCCGTGCTGAAGCATGTCCTGGAGAGCTCAGGAAGCTGCTGCCAAGCAATAAGATTTTACTGCTTATCAACTAAAGCACCTGTCGCTAGTTGCATAGGGTGAAGGGCCGCTGTCATCAGGACAGGAAGTGAGGGTATATATCTCAGGCCTGTGTGAACAGGCTTCGGCCTTGTGTCAGTTGCATCAGCTTGAGATGCTTCTGCGATTATTCACAGTTTATTGAAAGGTGCATTTGACCTGCAGTTGACCTCCTTTTGGCCTGTGGCTGGCCTGATTTAAGTGCGTTTTGCATTCCCATAGACTTGTACAGGAATGCAAAACCTGTAAATTAAACCAAAGCCTGTTGACACAGGCCCTTCATATCCTTAAGAAGGGTACAGACATAAGAATTAAATCAATATAAAAATAAATAAATACAGCCAATAAGTTGAGCATGGTCCTAACTCTTCCCTACTCCAAAACCAAAAATGATTTAAAAAAATGTCCGGAGGTCTCCTTTAGATAGTAATCTGGAAGGACACATGGATCCTGTTTTCAGCTGGGGATAATTTGTTCTCCAAATTAGCTCTGGGTCACATTCAAGTTTGCGTGAATCATTCCACTCATCTCTATTATTTCAGAACAAGAGCAACTTCAGGCAACAATGTCAATTAATTAATTGCTCATGTTATCCTGAAGACTGTGTTATAGCAGAAAATCTGCTCCATAAACTCAATACCTTCATCTAAGATTTAAGAAAACCAATGCAGCCGGGTTCTCACTGGGGTTTTCAGTAGCACTGCCTCTTGCTACAAGTTTTTGTGCTATGCAACTTCCCTCTAGGGTTGCCACCTGTCCAGGATTCACTTGGACAGTCCGGGTTTTGAAGGCTGTGTCTTTGTTCAATGGCAACTGGACACCAGGACACATGATGTCAGGCAGACATGTGCTACTGGCCCCCACTAAAAATAGTCTCGACTGTGATATTTACATATGAATGGGTGGGGCTATTTACATATGAATAAGCCGCGACTCATTCTCCCACCAAAATTTCTGTGCGTTGCGATAGTGTTCGGGTTTCGCAGGAAGAAAAGGTAGCAACCCTACTTCCCTCTCTTGCTCCAGTGAGTAAGCATGAGAGACAAAGGCTGGGAAAGTAACTATGAAGCTTAATATTTTTGTTCCAGTTTCAGTAACTTAGAAAGTACTGAAGTTGTTGGATCAGTATGACAGGCAGGGAACTGGAAATTCAAAAGGAAAGGTTAGCTTTATGATCACTCACTACAGGCTTCCTATAAAAATACAGAAACCCCAGCCAAAATATTTTTTCTAGTTTTAAATAGTGAGTAGATTAGTAATTGTGACTGGTGAGAAAAGCCTAGAACCATTGTGAGGTCTTTATTGCTGCCTGCGCCCCTGTTAGGAAGAACCACCCACTCTTTTTGTCCTGGGGACCTTTGTCTTCAGACGAGAAAGTGATGAAAAAAATCAAAGTTGTACAGGTGTCACTAGAAGTAGGAGGATATCTTCATTCAGGAAAGGGAAAACAGGAAAACCGTGTCTAAAGGAGATTAACACTTATCAGTCCCCTGTGAAGGGTGAACCCGGAAGTGCTCAGCTCTGTGCACTTCCGGGTTCAGAGCTGTCAATCTCCGGCCCTTCTGGATGGGGAAGAAGCTGATTGAGCACGGTCTGTGCATGGTGCAAAGGTCACATTAGGGGTCTAATAGTCATCTGTACTATGCTTCAAATCATGAGAATATTTCAAAGGCGATGGGAGGAGTCTCTTGCTATGCTTTATGATAGACCCAACTTGATTTGTAGCTTATGGTTAGGCAGCTCAAAAGGCACACGGTCTCCAATATAAGATGCTGGCAGCATCTCAGGGAAAGAAAACAGAAGAACTTTTTAGGAAGGCTGTTTGATCAACACAGTTATTAAGCTTTTTAGTGGACTCTGACGTCCGTTTTGGTCTGGTGCGCTTATGTTTCCTGTCCCTGATCTGCATTATGCTATCAAACAGAGGGCTTAACAGCTCCCTTGTGATAGCAATAAAGTTAAGTTTAAACAAATAAAAAAAAAAAGTTTTGTAAAGCCTCCAGCCCTTATGTACACGACTATATGAATGTAAACACATACATCGAGTGTGCACGCATACAAAAGCGGCTGCTTTTGCTCCACACATATTAGGTATTGCAAGGAAGGGCCGTCCCTATATTGAGGCAGTTGTCTCAGAAGGCATCTCATTGGGTCACATGGTGGGGGGAAGCAGCAGGTGTGCCCGCTTTTCTGGTCAGAGCTCTTAGCAACCTGTGATGCTCTGGCTGGCATCCCGCCATGCTCCTGGCAACCAGTGACGTCACCAGAGTCTGAAGCCAGCGTTACCGTGCACCACCAGCATGCCCCCAGCCCAACCAGCCCTGTTGTCATGCATGCCGGAGTCCTCAGTGGCCCCTGGAACGTCGATGTTTGCTGGTGGCAAATAAATCTCCTGGTGTTAATGTTCTGCAGTGGAGTGCTGGTGACATCTTATTGCTTGAAAAAGGGGGTCCGGTCCATTATTGGCTGCATTGTGGTGCCTTGGCAGCCCATTATGAATTAGTAGGCTGCCTTAACTCAGCGCACATTCACGTGCGTGTGGTAATGCACTGTTAGGGTTTGGGGTCGAAATGTTTTCAAATGAAAGCACTGCATGTACGCGGCAAGAGTTCAGTGAAATCAGGTATCTGATTTCCTGTATCTTGGCCAATGCAGGAACATGCTGTAATGTAATATCACCTAGATATTAGGCTTCAAGGCATTTGAGGAAAGGGAACTGGAAAATAAAAGTAAGCATTCTGTTTTATGGACTAACCAGAAACAAATGCCGCGTGTTTATGAGGAAAATATGATGAAAGAAATATTGCTTAAGGAAAACAATGTTTACTAGCCTGATGAAACGGCTTTTGTTCCATATTACTATACATCTCATAACGGTGCGCAGTAATTGTTATGATGTCAGGACGGAGAAAGAAAAACGTGCATTACGTATGTGTGTCACATCAAATGTGGCCAGTCAACTGCTTCCGCAGATACTAATAGGTTCACTATGGTCAACTGTGGGTTCTAGTTCTATATACTAGAACTAGAACCCCATTTGATATCTTCTGCCCCATGTGCTCCAAGATGGAGACTCTCATAGTTTAGAGTTAGGACCGCACTATGAGAGGTGCCTTGGCGCGGCAGTGCGGCTTACACATCCTTTGCAGAAGACGTGTATCCAAACCTCTGTCATTGTCCTTAGTGGTGAGACAAGTTGTTTTACATGCTGGTTTGTGAGTGTGCCATGATGCCTTTCTGCTGTTTCGCTGTTCAAAGCCCATTTCGTGTGCACCTTACTGTACAACTGGTAACAAATTGTTGAGTGCGTTTGTCGTTTGTTTTGCTTTACCGATTTGGTGCAGCGACGCATGGGGTTTCTCAGCTGCCAATGGGATGTGCGGGATCCCTTGTGTGTCTCTGTGCCTTTAAGGAGGTAGGGCTTCCTCCTGACAGGCCTGCACCCAATTTGATATCTTCTGCCCCATGTGCTCCAAGATGGAGACTCTCATAGTTTAGAGTTAGGACCGCACTATGAGAGGTGCCTTGGCGGCGGCAGTGCGGCTTACACATCCTTTGCAGAAGACGTGTATCCAAACCTCTGTCATTGTCCTTAGTGGTGAGACAAGTTGTTTTACATGCTGGTTTGTGAGTGTGCCATGATGCCTTTCTACTGTTCTAGTTCTATATACATCTCCAATGGTCCTTTGCAGACAAACTGATGTTGGCTTTTTTATAATTATTATTATACAGGATTTATATAGCGCCAACAGTTTGCGCAGCACTTTACAATATTAGGAAGACATTACAATACAATTCAAGACAAGATGGTAAGGAGGGCCCTGCTACTACTGTCCTACTGTCCTCTGCTACATACAATCTAAAAGAGAGAAGCAAGTGATACATGAGGAGGGAGCTGTGTGGGGATGAATTGTTTGAGAGCGTGATGGTTGAGTGGTTAGTTTGAGCTGGGATAAGCTTCCCTGAAGAGATGAGTCTTTAGGGATTACCTAAAGGGAGTTAGAGTGGGAGATAGCGGACAGGTTGTGGTAAAGAGTTCTAGAGGATGGGAGAGACTCTAGAGAAGTCCTGGAGGCGAGCATAAGAGGAGTTGACGAGGATGCTGGAAAGCAGGAGGTCTTTGGAAGAGCGGAGGGGACGGTTAGGGTGATACTTTAAAACAAGGTTGGAGATATAGCCGGGGGCAGAGTTGTGGATGGCTTTGTAAGTGGTTGTTAATATTTTGAATTTTATCGCTTGGGCGATTGGAAGCCAGTGTAGGGACTGACAGAGAGGGGCGGGGGATGGAAGCCAGTGCAGGGACTGGCAGAGGGGGGTTGGGGATGGAAGCCAGTGCAGGGATTTGCAGAGGGGGTTGCAGACACTGAGCTGTTGGTTAGGTGAATGACACTAGCAGCATCATTCATGATAGACTGAAGGGGGGAGGAGCCTGTGTAGAGGTAAGCCAATGAGGAGGGAGTTGCAATAGTCAAGATAAGAGATAACAAGGGAGTGGATGAGTAATTTTGCGGGTTTCATTGGTGAGGAAGGGGAGTATTTTGGAGATGTTACTTTCACTTTTTTTTATGGACAGGATTGCAGCCTCTTGTTTCTGAACAACTTTCCCCCTTCAGAACTACACAGCCTTTTACAAAGCAGACTTAAAGGGTATTTTGGCAGTCAAATGTGAGAAAACCCCACTATATACTTCCTTGTTTTTGGGGTCACCAAAACACGGGACTAATGAGGAGACAGGGAAAAAACAGGAGAGAAAGCACTACTGTGTAATATTATTTTGTCTCAAAATATTGTATCAGATGAACAGGACGTATCTATACTTACATCTGTATGTCTGCTTGAAACCTCTGCTGGTTGGCAACCAATATAAATACATGAAGAGAATAAGTCTGTCTCCACCAAGATCTTTTGCCATGGTTGCTCTGCGCTGGAGATGCCTTCAGACCTCATCAGTTGTCCAATTGCTGCAGTCTTAATTAAACAGGAAACTTTGGCCTGGTTGGAAAAAAAAAACCCTTTGCTGAGGCGCTCCTACCGATCTGTGTTGGGGGAAGAAAAGAATCTACCGATCTGTGTTGGGGGAAGAAAAGAATCTGGGGTGACGAGATGTCTTTTATATCTAAAGGAACTTTATTTAGTAAGCATAAAACTAAATGAAGCTCCATTTAAATAAATTACATCTATTTACCAAAAGGGGCCCACCTTGGCTGTTTTGTTCATGCTTATAATGAGCAATATTAGCCTGGGCCATATTGCCTGTAGAGCTTTCAATGCAAGCACCTAGGACATGGTGGAAACTCACCAGGCTGGCTGCTTTCCAACTCCCAGCGAAACTACTAAGAACTCGCCAGGATTGGAGTAAACATTCCAAAGTCCAAACATTCCAAAGTAAACCATTGGAGTGTTAGCGAGACCTCATTCTTTTACAACCAGCTAATCTCCTTTGTGTTACATGTGGTCTTTTACCTACCTAATTCAGGGCACCCAGAAAGGTTTTCTGTCCTGTGGCCCATACTGGATCATGTGTATCCCTTCGATTTTCTGATTGGTAGTGTCTTTAAAGGAGAACTATGGGGTTAGGGGTTTCCCCATAGTTCTCCTTAGGGTAACGGGAGGACACAAACTAGCGTCCTCCCGTCACCCTAGGCTCAGTATACCGCGAGCTGTAGCTCGCAGTACACTGAGACGCCGCAGTATACCGCAAGCTGCTGCTTGCGGCATACTGAGACGCCGCAGCTGAAGCGGATCCCGACAATTGTGCCCGGATCCGCCCAGCTGCGTGACTGACAGCTGGCTCTGCCTATCTAGAGGCAGAGCCAACTGTACCCGCCCCCTCCCCGGTTGTTCCGCCAGTCAGCGCTGGCGGAGCGGGGAGGGGAGAATTCAGCCACTCCCCTGTCACGGCAGAGAGCCGTGACAGGATCGAGAGGTGAGCGAACGCCGGTATGTGTTCGCTCACCTCCCGATCTACTGAGCCGACCCTGACAGTCTCATTGTCACAGGTCGGCTAGAACTATGAGGTGAGTGAAAAGCACTCACCTCATAGTTCTCCTTTAACTTGGGACTGCCTACCTGGCATGACAACAACCTCAGGAACAAGCGGTTATAAGGGCCAATTCAAGTAATTTCCAGAGCCCTTTATCACCTCAGTCTATTTAAAGTGCAAATTTGCACATCTGACAGATGTGTACTTTTAATATGTAGAAGAAAAGAGGTTTTTCTCACAGTAAATCCTCAGCTCATCAGTCATACAGAACATAATATATTCTGGATAACAATAAAATAAACTACTCATGACATCCACTACTGATAAGTGCAGCTAAATCCCTAATTACTGCATGAAGTCACTTTCTGTCATCGCAATGGATCAAGTTACAATTCTCAAAGAGATACCGAAATCAAGGAGCGTCTGTAAAAAACCGCCGTGTCCCTAATGATTGGCATGGGAACCAAGAGGCTATGAACACATTCTCGTTCACGCTCACCATCAGAAGCATGAGTCAGATCTGAACAAGAATTTCATTTTTTAGAGGTATTTGATGACATTAATTATTTTGTGCTAAATATTTTAATGAGTGGCACAAAGTCCATTATTTTTAGGACAAGGACGCCGTACTTTCTCCACATCTCCTTATAGCATATCTAAACCCCTAAACATGAATGTAATATATTACAGCTTACTTGTCCCAAGTTTTTTGTTTTTCAGTTTTTTTACCCTTTATTTTCACATTCAGGGATTCTGTTAGTAACACATTTCCTGTCCTAGGGTGACAACTAGGGATGAACCGATAATTTTCATATAGCTGTGCCGATACTTGGCATTTTCATGAGAACTCCCAGGGTTGCAGTGGTTGCAGCTGGGACCTGGCTCTGGCGCTCCACCACTGTCCTGACATCATTAGTCTGTATTGTTTTAGAAAAACTGTCACGTGACACTAAACAAAAATGTATCATTACTTGTACTTGGAAAAATGGTATCGGTGCATCCCTCTATTTATATTTATAAAAACAAAATCATACATTAACACAGAGATGTACAAATCCCAGGAGCTCAGTGTGCTCCTTACAAATGACAGCTGCCTCCTAACTTTTGAATTATTCTCTAGTCTAGTCTTGGAGCTGGAAAAGTATCTGTACTTGTACTTGTACCGAGTACGGTACTTGGTATCGGTGCATCCCTAGCTCCCATGTTGCCGTAACCAAAATTCATGTTCAGACCCATTTGAATGCATTAAACCGAAAAACACATCTGATTGGCCAGAAAAGTCACATGTCTCATTCAGTTTAGTTTTTGAACGAAATTCGGACGGGATCCGAAATTCTGAAATGGAGCCTTAGCTTTAGTATTATATGTATATACTGTATATGGCTCCCATTAGGGATGTCCAGATACCAGTGCAGATACTTGGCATTTTCATGAGAACTATCAGGGTCACAAGGGTTGCAGCTGAGACCTGGCTCTGGCACTCCACCACTGTCCTGAAATCAGTAATCTGTATTGTTTTAGAAAAACTGTCACATGACAATAAACAAAAATGTATCAGTACTTGTATCTGTGAGGACTTGGACAAGTATCAGTACTTGTACTTGCAAAAATGGTATCGGTGCATATCTTTATATATATATTTATAACAACAAAATCATACATTAAAACAGAGATGTACAAATCCCAGGAGCTCCGTGTGCTCCTTACAAATTACAGCGGCCTCCTAACTTTTGAATTATTCTCTAGTCTAGTCTTGGAGCTGGAAAAGTATCTGTACTTGTACTTGTACCGAGTAAAGTACATGGTATCGGTGCATCCCTAGTGACAACACTCAATCACCTATTATCTGTGGAGAAAGCTATGGTTGTAACCCTAGGGACTACTGAGACCTCCTACTGTCCTCTGCTACATAACACATAACAAAGTTGTGCAGGGTGAGGTAGTCCTCAGAGATAGCTAGAAGCAGTGTAACTGGTAACATTACAAAACAGGCACAGACAAGATTTCTAGCTACCCGTCATTGCTGAGAGAGCATAGATAAGCTCACTCATTATTGACTGAACATAGATAATTACACATAATATATGGAGACAAGTTTTTTATACCTTAAAGGGTTTCTTTGCATATATCGACTGATAGCAAGCAGTGGATATATGCAAAAAGTTTTTTAAAAAGCCCGCTTTTACAGCGGTTTAAACTTACCCCGTCTTCGTCATGCGCTCCCGCCGAAAAACCCGAAACTGCTTGGGCAGCCGCAAAGCATCTTGGGACAGGCGCATGCGCAGTTCAGATTCTCGGCCGGTAGACGAGGAGAGACGCAAGGTAAGCCTATGGATGCGTGCACCCGCATGCAGACACTGCTGGATCAGAAGTGCCTGCTAGCCGAGAGGAGTCAGCGCTGGATCGGACACCCGCAGCAGCTCTGGAGAGGAGGCTGAAAAGGACAGGAAAGAAGAAGAAGATCGGATTAAGAGACATCATTTATGGTAAGTGCTTTAATTAACATTGGGGGAGGGAATTTTTTTTTAACTTTAATGTCACTTTAAGGGCCCATTTACGCTGATGCCGTATGGTAAGTTGCGTTTTACTACACGCTACAGCAACATGCATTTACGCAAAATGCTGTCGGGTCTATTTACAAACAATGCGCTTGGGCCTCCGCCCTGTTAATATTTGTGAACGTTCGTTTTGTGCGAATAATGGCAAAGTAGAACATTCTTGATATATTTTCTTTTCATAAATAGACTCCTAAGTAAAAAAAATTAAACTACCTTAAAGTAGTACTGAAGACTATTTATTTTTTAATAGGGATGCAACGATACCACTTTTTTTAAGACCGAGTACGAGGACCGATACTTTTGATCAAGTACTCGCAGATACCAATTACCGATACTTTTTCTTAAAGGGACAGGTCACATTTTTTCTAAAGCAATACAAACTAATGCTTCAAGGTCACTTTCTTAATATTATGATTCATGAGATGACGAGGGAGCATGATGCCGTCTTCCCGGCAAATCAGAATGCCGGGCGCTGCGTCATTACACGGCGCCCGGCTTCCGGATTTGCTAGCTTCCTGACCAATCGGGAAGCCGGGCAGTGCGTCATTGCATGCTACCCGGCTTCCTGATTGTCAGGGAAGTCGGCTCCATGCTCTCTCATCACAAGTGACGAGAGAGCACGGAGCCGTTTCCTGGCCAATCAGGAAATCGGGCAGCGTGTAATGATGCGCTGCCCGGCTTCCTGATACAGGAAGTACTCGTGCTAGGTATCGGAGCATTTGGGAGAGTACGAGTACTCACCCAAATACTTGGTATCGGCACCGATGCATCCCTATTTTTTAACTTAATGCAATCTCTGCAATAAGGTAAAAAAACGTCCTTTTCCATGCTGCCGGCCCCGAACACGCTATTCTTCATGTCCACTGCCGCTGGCTCCCAGACAGTCTCTGATGTGTCCCTGAACTTCTGGGTAGAGAGAAGGGATCCCAAGGCCACTGAAGGCAGGGAAGCGATAGGCTGCTGCACCTGCCTGTTTAAGATACTGAGAGGAGGGAGAAGGCGGGAAAAGGGACGTGGCTTGTTGAGTTCTATGTGTGTCAATGCCCGGCCAAGAGCTTGCACACACCAGTGTCTCCTTTGCAACCTGCTAGGCAAAGGAGACACCTGTATACAGGAGGGGAGGGGTCCGCGGTACATCCTTTGAAAAAGTTAACGAAAAAAAGCTAAACAAGTACAAATTCTCCTGTGGAGAATTAAAAAAACAAAAAACATGAGGGTTTAATATAGGGTTGCCACCTGTCCAGGATTCCCCTGGACAGTCCGGGTTTTGAATGCTGTGTCCAGGTTTCATGGCAGCAGAACCAAGGACACAAGATGTCAGGTAGGCAGGGGCAACCAAAATTAAGATAGGGGCTACTGGCCTCGCACTGAAAATAGTCCTGACTGTGATATCTACATATGAATGGGTGATGCTATTTACATATGAATAAGCCGCGGCTCATTCTCCCCAAAAAATTTCCGCGCGTCGCTACAGTGTTCGGGTTTCGCTGGAAGAAAAGGTGGCAACCCTAGTTTAATATGACTTTAAATACATTCAAAAAAACTTCTAATTAAAAAGTAGATTTATTTCAAGCAAATTTCAACAGAGCAGCTCAATAAGTGAAACTGATGTGTGTTGCTAAGGCAACATTTTGCAGAATGCAAAATTAGTCATTTCCACGGCAAAATCAGTTTAACCAAAATCACTCTACTTCTGTACTGTTGATTCAGGGTTGCAGTCTCTTTATTTTACAGCCAGTCTGTTTTTTGCACCCTCTAAAGCTCCTGCCCTGTTTTGAAATCTGCGGCATAGATATATAGATATATATCTGTACTAGCAGATCATTTAGCGGTGGGCAGCCATTTTGCCAGAGGTCAACACTCCAAAGTGTCTTCTTTCTGCAGCTCAGCCTCCAGTGTGTGGATATTCCAGCATGGGTGAGACACAACCATGGTGAACCCATGGGACTGCCAAAGACTGCAGCTAGCTGGCTGTGTGAGCAGTCGTTTTGGTTGTTGCAAGTGGTCAGGCGGAGAGCGCTGTAGCCTTGGACACACACTCTGCCTGGCCTCTCACTTCACAAGGAGCTCCTGAGAATAAGGTTGCAATTCGAAAAACAGGGTGGTGGTCCATGCAATCAGTGTGGTCTGTTTTCAGTCCATTGGAGGTACTTAGCATATCTTTCTAGGGCATATGGTAGTTCCAGGACTCACGTAGTGCAAGGATGTACTGCAACATATAATTAACTTCATTATTGTGACAAACCACGTTCCCTCCATAAAGCTACGCCCTTTAGACAAGAAGCAATGCCTTTAGTCACCTGTCCAGTTTCAGCTCCAACGAATGGTGGCACCTGTTTGTAGATTACTGTCATCATATCTAAGTGTCTACAATATGACTTCTCACCTACAGGTAGCATCTGGCTAACAGGCCCAGCAGTACCATTGACTGCTCCAAGTAAGTGTTAAGGGTATCATACAACTCGTAAAAGCCATTTCCTCAAGGACACCTGTTTTCAATATCACAGTCTGGTAGATGATAGATCTGGAGGGTTCCACCAGTAATATCCTATATGTATATTCTTCAGCATATATGATTTCCAATCTCTTAGCAGAGGGCACCTGAAGGCTCTTCTTTAGTGTATTGGAGGAGATACAGGCGTGTGTCAACAAGTCAATGTGTGGGAGGGAGACGGGTGTGATCCTCTTACAAGCAACCCCAAACAATCAGATCTAGAGGAGTAAACACAGAAACTATTTGGCTTTTACTCCACGATTTAGAGATATTTGGGTTCATTAGCAAGTTGTGTAAGCTAAGCCGTCTATTTCAATTTCCCAACATAAAAGGCTTTCAAGTAGGTGAAAGTATTGTTGTGTAATCCATTCTGTGGTTGAGAATTGTTTGCATGTGTTTTGTGTGTATTTTAGCATGACACATAGGAGAACCGGAGCAGACAAGAACATGTCCTTACATTAATAAGATCTGTAAGAAAGCATATTGAGAATAAGACTTCTCTGATCGATCATCAATGACGTGCATCAGGATTACATGTTTCTAAAAAGGTCATTCATTATGCCTTCATTGTGCCTGGGCAAGCAGCATAGTGGTTGACACTACGGCATCGGCTTTAGTACTCGCCATGGACACCGTTTTCATGGTGTTTGCATGTTGTCTTCCAGCCTAAATCAGCTACATGTACTGGTTTCCCGCAATTAGGAAGTGTAGGTCAATTAGCTTCCAACACAAAAAAACTCCATAAAAAGTGTAAGCGTCATTCTTCCCATTGGTCATGAAGGTACAGAAGCCTTTCTCCACTGACTATCAATGTAGAGAAAAACCTTCTCTGCTAGTCTTGACCACCAGTTTAAGCAGCATTCTTCCCATTGGCCACAAATGTGAGGAAGCCTTTGTCCACTGACCATCAATGTAAGGAAAACCTTCTCTGCTAGTACTGACCACCAGTGTAAGCGGCATTCTTCCCATTGGCCATGAATGTGAGGAAGCCTGTCTCCACTGACCATCAATGTAAGGAAAACCTTTACTGTTAATACAGAACAACAATGTAAGCAGCATTCTTCCTATTGGCCATGAATGTAAGGAAGCCTTTCTCCAGTGACCAATAATGTAAGTAAAACCTCCTCTGGAAAACCTCCTCCTATGAATGTAAGGAAGACTTTCTCTGCTGACCATCAATGTAAGGAAACCCTTCTCTGCCATTACTGACCACCAATGCAAGGGGGCATTTCCCCACAGACCAACACCAGTAAAGGAACATTACAGTTCTCACTTTTTTTTCTTCAGTTTATAAGTACTGAAAATAATTTTTGTCATATAGAACAGAAAGGTGTTCAAAAAGTATTAATTCTGAGTGTCAACTCCGTTAACTACCCCACATTATTTACATTTTTTAATTGTAATCACGAAAATGTAATTTTTGATCACGAACAAGTGATCTTTGCAATTGGGAAAACACTTTCCGTGGAAATAATATACACAGAAACCCGGCTTGTTTTGAAATGATTTATTTCCCCAAATAGGAGATTTTTCCTCACCTCCTGATGGTTGTCACTAGGACAGGAAGTGAGAGAAAATGTTCCCATTCGTCTGGCAATCCGATGGATGTGTCTGGGTTTGGCGGTTGTCAGGAGAACGGTACTTGCCTGACTGCATTGTGCCAAGTGTAAAGTTTGGTGGAGGGGGGATTATGGTGTGGGGTTGTTTTTCAGGGGTTGGACTCGCCCAGTGGCGGACCTACCACCGTAGCGACCGATGCGGTCGCTATGGGGCCCGCAGCACTGGGGGGGCCCGGGTCCCTGCTGCTCTACAGCGCTTGTATGGGCTGAGGCAGCGGGGATCCGAAAAAAAATGGACGGCGGAGGAGCCGCTGCCGCCCTGAAACTGACAGGAGGACAGCGGCTCTGCTCTCCCCCCCCGCCTGCCGCTCGATCATCGTGATCG
>NW_017309300.1:63894-77159 GCF_000935625.1 Nanorana parkeri
AAGCCCACCCAACAGTAAAATAATAATAAATAATAATAAAAAAATAAATAAAAAATGTATAAATAAAAAAAAGCACAACACCCTCTCCCCCACACACACATAATATACACGTGCACCCTATTGTGATGTACGCCAGGCACATGCGTTGTTAGAACGCATCGCAATGCATTATTTTTTTCTTTTGTAAAAAAGCATTAATTTTAGTGTGGCAGCGCATCGCAAAGCTTTGTGCCGCATTTCCGTGCGTTGTGATACCTTGTGTTGTAATTAAATATACGCCTGTGCCATTTTATCACAACACAAACACCAACACAGCGCAAAAACCATTTATAACATTAATCCCTTATTTACAGTTTAGCGTTCCTTCATAATACCCCTTTCCTCAGCCTCTCATTGGTGTGGCAGTATTAAAGTAAAGTGTTAGGACTCATTCAGGCCCCATTCACACCAGCGTTTCACCGTGGTTTCCGCACGTTTTTTGAAAGAGCATTTTTGTATAATAATCCTTCATATATGTCCTCCTGTCCTCCCGCCAACAGTTTGCACAGCGCTTCAACATTTTTATTTTTAGAATACAGATATACACACCAGTCTATATAGTTCCTGTAGAGTACAGATATACACCCCAGTCCATACAGTTCCTGTATAGTACAGATATACACACCGGTCCATACAGTTCCTGTAGAGCACAGATATACACACCATTCCATACAGTTCCCATAGAGCACAGATATACACACCGGTCCATACAGTTCCCATAGAGTACAGATATACACACCGGTCCATACAGTTCCTGTAGAGCACAGATATACACACCAGTTCATACAGTTCCTGTAGAGCACAGATATACACACCAGTCCATACAGTTCCTGTAGAGTATAGATATACACACCAGTCCATACAGTTCCTGTAGAGTACAGATATACACACTGGTCCATACAGTTCCTGTAGAGTATAGATATACACACCAGTCCATTGAGTTCCTGGAGAATTGATGACATTCTGGTGTTTTGAAGCTTGGGTCCATTTTCACCCTCCAGCCTCCTCATGTGCTGCTTGTGGTTTCTGGTGAAAGGGATAAACCACTGGTGACTTCTTGACCTCGTCAGGCTGGTGAAAGATTTTTCAAAGGACTGTATTAGCTCAAACATCCTTCACTGCAGACCATTTCTGCAGGATTTACTCTCTGTCAAACAAGACCAGAGCAAAGTGTGAGATGTTTGATGTTCCCACATTGTGTTCTGTGAGGAGATGCAGAATGCACAGTGCAGGTCTATATGTAGGCTGGTCAGGCTCCCCATACACGGGGAAAAGTTATAGATCAATGTGACTTTTCAGCCCAGTCATGCCCTAATCTCCTCATGTACAATCTGCACACAATTATAGTGAAGGACCTTGGGGAGCAGACGTTGTTACCATCAGTTGGGCTGGTGGGAACTTTATTTCCACATTTCTCCTCATCTAAGTGGTCAGTAGAGAAGCATGTGCATTGCATTGTGGGATGCATGGAGCAAACACAAGACCTGATGTCAAAGTTGGTTATAACTATATGTAGATCAAATGGCATATGAGGAACCCCAGAGTCTCCTCAGGGTCTGGTTCTCGGCAATAGTGGAGCAGATTGGTGCTAGTCTCTTTTAGATGCAAAGACAAGGAGTTTATTGCCTTTACTCAACACTCCTGGAAGAAAGAGGTGGTGCGCAGGACTCCCATTGACTTGGCAGACTCTAGAATAGAGAGCAAAATACTAACAGCTTTCACAGATAGAGTACCTTTAAGCCAACCCATCATCCTGTGACAAGGGCTACTGGGTGTAAGATACTGGATATTGCATCTACCAATTCCTTGGGGAAAAAATCAACACTTCAGTCAAGGATCAAGCTTCTGCCAAGCTTCTCAAGCTCCTTATATAGGCTGAAGTTCCTCCATGACATCTTTTTCCCAGACATCACATACTGACTCCTTGGGGAGAACTCACCATACTTCAGGGAAGGGTCAAACTTCTACCAAGCTTCTCAAGCTCTTGACACAGGCTTAAGTTCCTCCATGATATCTCCATCCCCAGACATTACATACTAGTTCTCGAACCCAGGCCTCAGTCAGTGTGCATGTTCACCCTCCTCAGGTAGGAGACCTAGGAGCATCAGACAATACCTCTACATCCCTTCCACAGACAGAAGACCCAGAGTAAGACTGACTTCACAAGATCACTCCTGAATATTTATACCATCTCACAGCCTGCATCATTGGCATGTGTAATGCACTGTGGGATGCCTGGAGCAGACAAGAGCCCTGACACAAATCAAAATTGTTCATAGCTATATGTAGCAACCCCCATGACCCATGAGAGCATATGAGGAACTTTAAAGGAGAACTATGGGGTTAAGGCTTTTCCCCATAGTTCTCCTTAGGGTAATGGGAGGACACAAACTAGCGTCCTCCCGTCAACCTTAACTCAGTATACCGCAAGCTACAGCTCGCGGTATACTGAGATGCCGCAGCTGAAGCGGATACCGACAATTATGTCTGGATCTGCCCAGCTGCGTGAGTGACAGCTGGCTCTGCCTATCTAGAGGCAGAGCCAGCTGTACCCGCCCCCTCCCCCGTCCGTTCCGCCAGTCAGCGCTGGAGGAGCGGAGAGGGGGGAATCCAGTCCCTCCCCTGTCACGGCATAGAGCCGTGACAGGATTGAGAAGTGAGCGAACATCGGTATGTGTTCGCTCACTTCCCGATCTACCGAGCCGGCCTGTGACAGTCTCATTGTGACAGGTCGGCTAGAACTATGAGGTGAGTGAAAAGCACAAACCTCATAGTTCTCCTTTAAAGGTAAGGTGGGCTAGTATTTCTCGTCAGGCTCTGGTCCTCAGCAAAAGAGGAGCAATGTGATCAGATGGGTGACTTTTAGATGCAAAAACAAGGAGTTTATTGACTCTCACTCAACACTCCTTGGTGAGAGGGTTTAGTCAAAGGACACCCTTCAACTTGCCAGACTCCACGATAGAGAACACAGTACTTACAGCAATCACAGATAGAGAACCTTTAAATCAACTCTGCACTCTGCAAATCCAGCTTCTGACTGTAAGATACTATAAATTGAAGCTACCGACTCCTTGGGGACAAGTCACCATACTTCAGGGAAGGATCAAGCTTCTACCAAGCTTCTCAGGCTCCTTACTCCCGCTGTAGTTCCTCAATGACATCTCCATCCCCAGACTCAACACACTAGGTCTCAAACCCAGGCCGCAGTCCACGCACTTGGTCACCCTCATCAGGCAGGAGGACTAGGAGACTCAAACAATCCACAGCATCCCTCCACCAGACAGGAAGCCCAAGGGAAAAAATGACTTCCCAAAGTCACTCCTGAATATATAAACCACCCTTGTGTGTGCTAGTAAGCTGTGTGTGTCTCCTAAAAATCATGGGCACAGCAAGGCAAAGCCACTCCCCATCCTAGCAAAACAGATCCAACTCTCTAAGCTTGGCTTCCCTAAACTTCCTGTCCAGTCACAGGGGACAGAGCAGACTCCAGGAGCTGTCCATCTACTAGCAATTGGAGAGAGGGGGAGTGGGGAGCAGGGAATGACTTCCCTTGCTGTGTCTGCATGTTTGTAGAGACACACATCTTACTAGCACACATAAGGGTGTCTCAATAGGAACCTGCAAAGGAAACGAGTCACCCTTAAACAGGAAGTCAGGGCCAGTGCTCAGGGGATCAGCTGATTCTGCAGGAAACTATACAGTAAACATCAAGGAGCATCATCCATTGTAAGTGATTTCATCAGCATCTGAAATCGTTTAAAAAACCTTTGACTTTAATATCACTTTACCTAGGGTTGCCACCTGTCTGGGATTCACCAGACAGTCCGGTTTTTGAGTCCTGTGTCCGGGTATCATGCCAGCTGACAACCCAATACAAGACACAAGCTGCAGATACCGGCACATTACATTTTTTGACAGATACGGCTGCCTGAGTTCCCGTGCTTGCTGGGGACCTCGGCAGCCTTCCTGTGAGCCGCGGACACCTGTAAACAGGCACCTGCCCGCACATCTCCTCCTTTGTCTTTCTGACACCACATTGCCTGCCCCAGGGCCCCTAGTGGGACACCTGAGAGCCCCCACAGGTCAGCTGCGAGCACGCACAGGTCACCTGAGAGCAAGCAAAGGTCACCTGTTATCCTGGAAACAGAGCACCACCCCCGGAAAAACACAGCGCATGTTGCTCAGAATTGCTGTATAATGTATTACTGGGATTCGTAGTCCTCTATAGCCGGTCTCCTTACTCCCTCCACTGGCTGTCTCTTTTTGTTCTTTCTCCTAGCTGCCTCTCCTTACTCTCTCCTCTATTTTCTCCCAAAAAAATAAACAATTGCCACGCGCGGCGCTTGAGTGTTCGGGTTTCACTTGAAGAAAAGGTGGCAACCCTACCTTTACCTCTCAGCTAAATGGGACAAATGCAACTCAGAATATAAAATATAATATTCCATGTTCCCCATCTATGTTGGATTTGTAGAGTTTTACAGGTCACGAGCACGGCTTGTGATTCGCCGTATGAGAGAAGCGCGAGGGGAATTATAATGAATATGGTTAAGAGCGACAAACAAGACCAACACAAGGCCTTCTGTATGTAAATAGAGACTTCCAGGAATATGTGTATGACTCTCATCATCTATTGTGTATTTTCATCCAGACCGCCGGCTGATTCTATTATATGGCTGGTAATTGCTGCCTCTAATATAAGCAGATAGAGCAGAGATGATATCATTAGATGTCACTGAATGTGTGGATTCTATGGGGGGGGATTATGACTTGTAAAGTACATTAACAGGGTGTGACTCCCGGGCCTACCGGAGACTCGTTATGCTGACTCAGCCATAGCGGGGGGGATTTGTAACAATCACTCTTCTTCACACCTGAGCATTCGCCGTGCATATCCTGAAGCACGACAACGCTCAACGTAAGGGATCCAGGGATCCCATTATTTTTAATTGTACAAGAATTGTTTGGTCAGATTGTAATGTGTAAGGTAACCGTAAAGGAGAATGTGCAATCAGACTGTATCATGTATGCCAGGCCTGGGCATTTTATGGCCCACAGGCCACATCTGGCCCTTTGGCTGTCCCTGTCCAGAATGCAGTCCGGACATGGGCCGATCATCAGCCTGCGCTCAGTAATAGCTAGCTGACAATGGATGCGCTGGCCTCCAAGGCCATACAAGCCATAGTCCAGCACAGGCCCCCTCCGCTTCAGTCATTGGTTGTTAGGACCACTGGCATCCTGGCAACTAATGACGTCAGGTGTTCACCTCCTCTGCAGTCATTGGTTGCTAGGCCTGTTGTGTCCTAGCAACCAGTGATGTCAGCTGTCCACCTCCTCTGCAGTCATTGGTTGCTAGGACCGCTTGTGTCCTAGCACCCAGTGACATCATTGTTCACCTCCTCTGCAGTCATTGGTTGCTAAGACCACCAGACAGTTCTAGCAACCAATCAAATGTGTTCACCGCCTCCAGCAAGAGTATCATCTTCTGTCTGTCGTCTCCTACAGCTCCACCTCCCAGCTACCGCCTCTGGTTTACTAATTAAGTAGGAAAATAAGGTATGTGGGGACAATAATATAAAGGGGCACTCTAAAGGGGACAAACAATGCAAGGGGACACTCTAATGGGGACAACTAATAATTAGTTGCCCCCATTAGGCCGCCCCCTTACATAGGTTGTCCCCATCAGCGTCCCCCCTTTCTTTAGTTGCCCCATCAGAGTGCAGATATTAACTATGAAAATAAGAGGGCACTGTGATGGGGACAATCAATTTAAAGGGACACTTTGATTTGGAAAACGAATTAGCTGTCCTCATCAGAGAGCCCCCTACATTAGTTGCCCCATTTAGAGTGCCCCCTTACATTAGTTGCCCCGTTAAAGAGCCATTTATATTAGTTGCCCCGTCAGAGTGCCCTCCTACATTAGTTGCCCCATCATAGTTCCCCATTAACATTAGTTGCCCCCATTAAAGTTCCCCTTGCATTAATAACAAAAGTGGGGTAAACACTCTGATGGGGACAACCAATGTATGGGAGCAGTCTGTTAGTAACAGCCAATGTAAGGGAGCACTCTGATGGGGTAACACTAATGTAAGGGGGCACTCTGATAGCGGACAATAATGTAAGGGGGCACTCTGATGGTGAACAGTAATGTAAGGGGGCACTCTGATGGTGAACAGTAATGTAAGGGGGCACTCTGATGGTGAAAACTAATGTAAGGGGGCACTCTGATGGGGAACACTAATGGAAGGGGGCACTCTGATGGGGACAACTAATATAAGGGGGCACTCTGATGGTGAAAACTAATGTAAGGGGGCACTCTGATGGTGAAAACTAATGTAAGTGGGCACTCTGATGGGGACAACTAATGTACGGGGACACTCTGTTGGGGACGACCAATGTAAGGGGGCACTCTGATGGGGACAACTAATTATCAGTTGCATCTATCGGAGTGCCCCCTACATTTGTTGCCCTCTATCAGATTTTGTTATCAGTTTATGTTCAGTATGGGCATGTGTACCTACGCACCTTCACAGTAATGTCTTGGCCCTCCACAGCAGTCCCAGTTTCTCATGTAGCCCCTCGAGAAAGTTCCCAGATAGCAAGTAATTGTGCTGCAAGTTTGAAAATGACTTGCTAAACTATTGCAGACTTGCCAAGCTTCACAATTTTGTTGCACGATTACAGCAGGTCTGCATTGCAAGTCTCCAGACCAGCGAGCGTGCAGAGCTCTTGCTAAGACCTGCAGGACTCTTGCTGTAGACTTGCCAAGCAAATTTGCTACAAATTCAAAAACTGTCAACTAGAACTTGTGCTGCGAGTGTTCTGCAAGTCCACAACTTGCCAGGAATATGTGCAGCAAGTTAACAAAATTACAATTTCACCCTGACACAAGTTTGTGGAAAGTTATCCTTGCTATCTGGGTTAATTGCCTACCCCTAGTGTATAATCAGCCTTAAGCAAAGGAAACATTCACAAACAATCGTTACCAGAATACATGTCCCCACTGGTAGATTCCCCCTCTACCCCTCTTTGGGGGACACAAATTTCTGGAATTTCCCTCTTTCAGTCCCAATGACCAGCAATAATAGATTAGACATGGCAAGTCTTCCCACATGGACAGAAGTGTTCACACTTCATCTATGATTTTTAAAAACTGTTTTGGTTTTAGTTACACCTTACCTGTTAAAAAAAGAAATCTGTATTGGGATCAGGACTGCTCTGGGTGAGAAGGCAAAAAAAAATAATAACCTGCGCAACAGGAGCCGAGAAGACGGAATTCTTTTTGGAAAAATTTGTTTTCTTTTAATGGGAATTATTGTTATTTTTTGGGAAAATCTGCCACCTGCTGCGTAATGGCGGAATAACAGCCAACAGATGAAATCTCTGCTGTACAGACAGTGCACACGGGAAGTGCTGAACAATACGTCCCAATTTTTTGGTGGGATGATTCTGATCTCGAATCCCTACAATGGACGAGCTCATCAAAGCAGTTTTTGCTCATCATTATGTACAGTAGTTTGGTCTGGTAGATTGGCAACCTGGATACTTACAGATTTCCTACAGTGGTCTGGGGGAACTTCAACCCCCTCCATTTTTTCTTTTAGATCTTCACTGACCTTGTTTGCTGGGTTATCCAGTAAGGCCTGGAGCTATGGATAGCAGAGGAATGAGCAGAAGGCCTGCATGAAAAGGCTGTGAAGGGGAACGAGGATAGGAAAGGGTTAAGGAGAGAAAGGTTATAGATGGGTCACTTACGGGATTGGATGAAGGGGTCCTTCAGGAGGGGCTTCAGGAAGTTTAGTCAGGAAGGAGGAGTCCGGAAGTTCAGTTGGGAGTCCGGCAACAGAGGAAGAACTTCCCACTTACCCGCCCCTGTAAGGTGGTCTGTGTTTCGGCGTATTTGTCACAGCTGTGGCTTGCGGTTTGGATCCTTGGAGGCAGTTGTCAGTGGTTACATATCTGGGCGGGGGAACCCATCCGTGGTATGGGTGTCCTTCAGTAGTCGTACGGTCAGATGGGTATGACCGGTTAATAGGGACCAGAGTGGGTCTGCGGGCAATTTAGTTACGTCCCCGCAGCGGTGTATGGCGGCTGGGGGCATTCAGTTACAAGAAAGATGCCCGTAGATACTGGTCCGTTTAGAGTCCGATTGCCTTCAAGGACCTTGAAACCAAACAAGTTGATACAGTATGGTTATGGTTTGTTGATGTTGTTATTTATAAGGATTTATAATAAAAGGCTGCTGTGGCCATTTAAACTCCCGCTGTTGTGTGGTGTATTTATTGGTAACAGGGGACGGGTGGTATGAAGTGATGAGGGTACTGGGAAAGGGACCTCATGAATTCATATACTCACACATCCAGCTACTACAGTGTTGTCCTGGCGCCAGGTCCCGTGTCATCATCCTCTTTACTTATGTCATCAGGAGACCGGCTGTCTCTTCCAGATTGATGCAGCCGCCCCCCCTGATGCCGCGCATGCACCGAAGCACATCATCAGGGGGCCAGCCGCAATAACCAGCAAGAGACAGCCAGGCCACTGATGATGCACAGTGACACATGCACCATAAAACGTCCCAAAGTCTTCTAGGATAATGATTTCATGCATTCTAGGAGGCTTCAGGGTGGTCTATGGGCAGGATGCAAGAAATAGCAAGAGAGAGCTGGCCCACTGATGATGCGTAGCTGTGCATTTGCAATAAAGCGTCCTTAAGCCTCCTGGAATTCATGATCTCAGTATCCTAGCAGAGGCTTTGAGGTGGCGTACCGACTGGCTGCAAGAACTAACTAGCAAGATACAGCTGGCCTGTTGATGATGCATAGCAGTGCATTCACCATAAAGCACCCTGAAGCCTCCTGAGATACTGACATCATCAATCCCAGGAGGCTTTGGGGTGGTCTGCAGGCTGGCTGCAAGAACTAGCAAGAGACAGCTGGCCCACTGATGATGTGCAGCAACAAATGCACTGTAGATTGCCCTGAAGCCTTCTAGGTTACGGATGTCATTAATCTCAGGAGGCTTTGATGTGGTCTATGGCAGGGTGAATGAAACGCAATTCTTGCTTAGGTGAGAATCCCAGAAGTGCCGAAAGATAAAGGTATGAGGGGGATTTATATCCAATTTTGAGAGAAGAGGGGGGTAGGAATGTAATTTGATAAAGTGGGTGGGTAAGGTGAAGGTCCGCTTTAAACTGGCCATACACAGCTTGAATTTCAGCCAATTCATGAGGCTCCTTTACACCTATACGGATGTGTTATCATTTACATTGTGGTACCTGTACATATTCATTTCCAATGGGTCCTCAATTAGCCTCCACGCATCTCAAAAGGTAGCTGACCCATGTACTAATATTGTATGCGTTGTAGTGCGCTGAAGAGTCAGGTGTGTTGTTTTAGGAATAGGAATGAATGGGAGCATTACCAAAACCTATGCACAACTTGTGTGTCCAGGGGTGACAACACACACGCATAGATCATTCAGACGTAGACTTGCATTATGAGAGAAGAAGAGCAGGTTGCATGCATGCACAACTACTCTCAGCATTGCTTGGAAGGAAACACAAGGTTTGCTTCTATGTGTAGGGGAAGAGGTGAAGATGAGCGGGGCTGGGTGCAGGTTTTTAAACCTTCCTGATCAATCAAACTTGTAGAAATAGTTTTCTTTATTTTTTGTCAGACTGAACATTTTATACATGAATATTCTGTCATTGCCAGCCGGTGGAGCTGTTGGCTCCAGTTCAAGTTGTCTCATCTATTGAAAAGAAAGCAGAGGCCAATAGCTCAAGCTGAAGCTTACCCATGCAACTGAATGAGTTAGAGAAGAGACCCCCCCCCCACCCCCAAACATCCATGAAAAACACTTCCTAATTGTGCCCGTCCCTAAGAGATGTGCCTGTCCCCATCCATTGATGTGCATTGAACAAAGCCAGGATGAGCTCCTCCCTCCCAGGCTGTCATACGCAATACATCCTCATTTTGGCTCTGCATAGCAGAAGAGGAAGCTGTGCTTCTCCTACCCACATATTGCTGGGATTTGTAGTCCCCCTACAGCCGGTGCCATTATGCATTAGAGTGTAAGCTTCTCTGTACAGAAACTAATGTGACTGGCTCAGTGTTCTCTATACAGCACTGTGGTATATTTCAGAGCTATATAAATGTATAATAATACTGTGAGACTGTGGGGGGACATTAGAGTGTAAGCTCCTCTGGTGCAGAGACCGTCGGGGGGGTTTGGGGACCAGTGAGATCCGCTCCCGCCTCCCCCCCCCCCTTGGGAAGGGGGCACAAGATAAAATCTTGCACCAGGGCCCTTAATTCCTTAGGTCCACCACTGGTTCAGATACCTTAACTATTAACAACAATGTATCTTATTTGTGTATCACTCGTCTGTAGATCCTCCAATTATCTCTGAGTTGGTGCTGACACTGTCCTTCCTTCTGGAGGGGGGCTACATTTTGCTCCCCATGGTCCCTGTGTGTGTTGTAAAGTAGTCACCGCTCCAAGCTCACTCCTGTGATGGACTACAATCCCAATACAAATTAGTAAACTAAACATGAGATTGTAGTCCATCACGGGAGCGAGCTTGGAGTGGTGACTACATTACAACACACATAGTGTGCCAATTCTTAATAGTAAAGTCGAAAAAAAATTATGAATGCAAAAATCTTCATTAAAAAAAATATCTGCATTTCATTAGATGGTGGGTGCGATGCTCTGGCTGCTGCAGACTCTTCCTCCCGTCCATGTCCATACCTCAGTACAGACATTCAGTAACATGGACAGGAGGAAGAATGAATGGACTACGAGTCCAATGACTACACAGCACTTGTGCTGGATTGAGAATTAGGTGCGTTGTGGTCGGTTGGTAAGGCGTCTTGGGGAGCCATTGACCATGTATGGCACCGCAACACACTGCACAGTTTTGTTTTAGGCCCCGTTCACATATAGCGAATTGTCGCGCGATTTCCGCCGCGATATCGCGCATTTTTGCCGCGCGATATCGCGAGAAGTCGCCGGCCAATGTTATTCAATGGAGCTGTCTTAACTCCATGTCGCGCGTCGCTCGTCGCGGTCGCAAGTCGCTTCTACCGGACCCTTTTTTCGGCGGATTTTGCGCGATTTTGCTTTTTTTCTATGGAGCCCGACGGGGAAGGTCGCGCTACCGTCGCTGGAACGTCGCCCCGAAAGTCGCGCTATCCCGGCCGTGCGGATCCGCTGCAAAAGGTATGTCGCTATATGTGAACGGGGCCTTACTGGACTTTACCCGATTGTACCCAATCACACATGCGACATGCAACATCGGGTTCGTGCATGTATTTGCACGTTTGTTGTAAGACGTGCATAGGACATAGGTCAGCCCATTGATCCCACACACTAGTGTAGCATGTGAACATGCACAAAATTGCACAATTATGCATTCACGAAACCTGCGAAACGCACGTGTCACGCTTGCAGTGCAATTCATTGTTCATGGTTCCCCACACGCGCCAAGCAAAATATGCGTTTTGCGCTCACAAATGTGTACAACAAACGCGCACACAGCATACGGTGCTCGAAGCTTGTTTCCCTAATGCGCATGGGGCAGCCTGTTCATTTGATGGCGGCACGTGACATACACACAAAACCGTGCACAAATGCAACACCCGTCGTAGAATGCTGCAAGTGTGAGTAGGGGCTTATTTGAATGGGTTGCCCTACGCATGATAAACGCAGCAAAGAAGCTCTTGCACTTTGCGTTTCTAGCTTTCTGCATCTTTTTAACCGCATCATGCAAAAACGCACATCTTACTTGACGCGTTTCAGGTGCCATTAGCAATGAAGCAATGCTCTGCCGCATGTGCGATTAACGTGGCAAGGAAGGTCATGTGCCTTCCTAAGCTCCTAGTTTTTTAGGTGCGCATTTGTCATGCATCTTTGCCCCCCATATTGCTTGGCGCCACCTTGGGGAGCCATTAACGATGAATGGCACAGCAAGTGCGACGCATGCTTTTCACGCATTTCGTGAAGGCAATCGTTCGCAGATGTTCACGCACAACACTAATGCGAATGCGAGCCAAAGGGTTGATTATGGTTTTTGCATTGCTACCGGAATAAGCTTTATATGGGCAATAATAATGAGCCCCCATTCACATCTATGAGATGGAGGAACGCATGTGTTGCAGCACTGCACTGTTTGGTGTGCTGTGATGACACTTTTTCTTAACCCCAACGCAGCCAGACATCATGTGTACATTGTGTTGCACAACAATGCATGTTAACAATGTGTTGAATGATGCAATGTTAACAAAAAGGGGCGGGCACTTCTCTGGTGTGATTTAGATGCAGTAGCCGGCCCTACGTTAACGCACAATAACACATGTGTACAATGCACGTGCATGTCGCATCGCACAGGTGTGAACCCGGGCTAGCTGAAACATGGCCATTGCATGGGGGAGCCGGGTAGGATATTGCTCATATTTCGGGGTGATGTTTGCGGCTGCAGATATATTCGGGGTGATGTCATCATGCGTTCCTTTTCCCGCCCTGCTCGCTCCGGGACACGGAACATCTGCATCCTGTTATTGGGAGGAAATCCAGCGCGGAGATTACCTTTAAACTGCTCAGGTGGAGGACAAAGAGTCATTCATGGTGGAACACAGGACCCATTGACAGGACATCGGTGTCCGCAGCGAACGGCGAGAGCCGCGTCTCCACCGGCTGATAAACCGCCTTTTGTGGCCGCAGAGATTCCGGCTCCTTTCCTGAGAAGAAAGTGAGATCATGGAGGAAGGAACGGCGGACAAAGACACGGAGGAAGATCTGGAAACCATTAGGGAATTGTCTGGATATTTCACATTAAAGATACAGTAGCTCCATTCTTCCCCCGGAAAAAAACACGTCGCTTTAAAACGGGGGGCTAGTGAGGTCATTAAAGAGAACCTGTCACCAACCTAAGCACAGAAACAAAAATGTCCTTTCCATAAGAATTGTTTATTGACTTGCAATGCGTCCTTAAACATGCTATAAATTTGACTTTTTCCGGAAGAGTCAATTTCCTGGCAAAGCCCCTCTTCCACCCTGCACGTCATTGCCCTCTCCTCCTCCGGGGGTGTCTAACTACTGTCTGTGCTACGCACTTGCATGCCCCCCTACATTGGTTGTCTTCATCAGAGTTCTCTCTTACATTAGTGTTCCCCATCAGAGTCCCCATCACTAATGTAAGGGGGCACTCTGATGGGGGACACTAATGTA
>NW_017309300.1:77925-78920 GCF_000935625.1 Nanorana parkeri
AATGTAAGGGGGCACTCTGATGGAGAACACTAATGTAAGGGGCCACTCTGATGGGGAACACTAATGTAGGGGGCACTCTGATGGGGAACACTAATGTAAGGGGGCACTCTGATGGGGAACACTAATGTAAGGGGGCACTCTGATGGAACACTAATGTAAGGGGGCACTCTGATGGAGAACACTAATGTAAGGGGCCACTCTGATAGGGAACACTAATGTAGGGGGCACTCTGATGGGGAACACTAATGTAAGGGGGCACTCTGATGGGGAACACTAATGTAAGAGAGCACTCTGATGGGGAACACTAATGTAAGGGAGCACTCTGATGGGGAACACTAATGTAAGGGGGCACTCTGATGGGGAACACTAATTTTAATTTTTAATTTAATACCCTGTCCCTTGAGTGACAGCTCTGAGACTTCTGGGGATAGTGAAATCACATCCAAGATGGCGGCACCCAGCAGCAGTCTCTGGGCAGTGGATGTCTACACAAGGGAGACGTTTACATGTAAATAACATGAACGCACTTATGGGAAGATTTGGGTGAAATGGTCAGGTGACGGGGTCTCCTTACACCCCACATTTTTATAGTTTGATATAGAGGGGGGGGGGGATGCTCTGTCAGTTTTTTGGTCCCATTGGGTTGATTTCCCTTCACTTCCTGTCCTGAAGACACCCCAGGGTTCACCAGAACAGGAAGGGAAGGGTACTCTGCCTGGCAACAAAAATCTGACACAGCTTCTATCCGCTTTCCAATCTATGCAACACTGAAATAAAAAACATTCTTGCTGCATTTAACAAGATAATTTAAATGTATCTTATTTATGTTATTTAGTAAATTATAAGTTCATACTGCATAAAGGAGAACAAGCTTTGATCTCGCAGGAGACAGATTTCTGTTTACATGCTGTTAGCTTGTGTTTATAAATGAACCAACAACAATCTCGGCCGATTGTCCTGTGTCCTTCCATGAACGTGTTTCCAGGAGACAATAG
>NW_017309301.1:0-6644 GCF_000935625.1 Nanorana parkeri
TTTTCTACTACGGGCGGACGGCAAGAGGTTAAAATGGATGTCTGGGCATTACCCAAAATTCCCCTAATTCCTCCCTTTCCCTCTAGAGCATCTCCCATATTTAGGCTCATCTTTTACCTTGGTCCTGTAGCAAGAAATTTTTTTTTATTTCTCCTCATGACATCACCAGGTTTAAAAATTATCGCAGGAGCAGCTGCTGGAAACTCAGCTCCTGTTGACCTAGGCACACTCCTCAGAACTCAAGACTCCCAAGAACCCTTTCCTTGCAAAGTGTGTGGGGAGGATCTTGGGAGTCAAGGAAGAAGCACTATTCTGCTAGGAAAGAAATGAATGTATGAATCTGGACATCTGGAGAATACTCCAAACAACAATGAAAAAGTGTAAAAAAAAGTCAGAGGATGAATACAATTTTTTTTCCAAGTGAATGAGTATATCTTATTAATTAAGAGTGTAAGTGTGCAAGAACAAGACTAGTGAAGGAGGCCACCAAGAGATCTATGAAAACGCTGAAGGCGTTACAAGCCTCAGTGGCCCGAGATTGGAGACAATATGCAGACAACTGTTGCCCAGGCACATCACCAGCTGTAGCTTTATGGGAAAGTGGCAGAGAGGAAGCCATTGTTAGCTAAGACTTACAAGACATCTCCCTACAGTTTGCCAGAAGGCATATTGTAGACTTGGTAGTAAGCTAGAAGAAGGGTCTATGGTCTGATTAGACAAAGACATTGTTACACCTGAGGCTGTGCTAAGGCTATAGAACTGGAAAATGCTCCATAACGTACCTACACTGGAAACGCCACAATGCATAGCCAAGTGCCTAGAGGTCACATTCCAGGCTAGCCCTGCATGTCTAATCCAGTGGGGTCCAGGTACGGCCTCCAAAGCCACTGCTGAGGTAAAGTTTATTTGGATAGCTGCTATGCAGAGACCAGCTCAAGAGGTGAGAAATCTTCATTAAAGTCACAGAGGGGGAAAAAGTCTAACAAAATAAGGAAAGCTGGCAAAGAAAGCAGAGGTGAATAAAGACGTTCAACTTCCTTGAAGATTAGCAAATACAAAACTCAGGCATGCTGGGTAGGGAAGGGGTTATATGGGGGCTTAGAATTCTTCTGTTTACCAGTGTGCCAACCTCCTAAAGGGGGCAGTATAACCGCATTGTTTTGAACTCCGATGTCCCTCAATGAACGAGCCCTGCGCGTAGGGCTTATGGTGGCTAGGGAACCTTTTTGTTATTATTCATGGCAAGAGCAAGGTACATGTCAAGAGCAAGGTGCATTCTCTTACTCAAAAGGATGATGTGAGTGAACAATGCTGACAAGTGCTCTATTGATTCATGAGAATTGTGTATTTTAATGAAAGATCATTTTTAAGGCATTGGTTTCCTATACAGTTTACACTTTGCGTTTGCTCAGCTGATAACCTTACATAAGCGTAGGTGCCGTTAATAGCTTCTCAGCAATAATAATTAAAGATAAACAAAACAAAGGATAGTTATTGTGAAAAATATTCTACTGATTGCATGGGTTTATATCTTTATACTATTCAGCATACTATATCTTTATACTATTCAGCATACGCATATTCAGCATAATAGATCTTCATACTATTCAGTATACTATTCAGTATACTAGATCTTTATACTATTCAGTATACTAGATCTTTATATTATTCAGTATACTAGATCTTTATATTATTCAGTATACTAACCTGTTTCCCCGAAAATAAGACCTACCCTGAAAATAAGACCTAGTACTATTTTTGGGAATTGTTAAAATATAAGACCTACCCCGAAAATAAGACCTAGTTGTTACCATTCCCAGTGCTGGTGGTGGTATAAGGGGGAACTTGAAGAGCCGTGGGAGAGAATCACTGGTGCCAACTAAGCCAGCGCTAGAGGAAGCGAGGCGGCACCGAATGGGAGCAGAGCCACATACCCTGATGCCTCCTCTATAGCGCCGGCTCCTGTCACAGGCGGAGTGATACCAAATGCAGTCCACTTGTGAGGAATCGATAGTGAAAGTGTACTTCGCTCATTCTGGCCAGCGATTGGTTACCAAATTGCTCTTGGAAAGGTACGGCACCCCTGATTGCCCTGATCACCATATTTTTGTACATTAATAAGTGTGGATTGTTGTACATAAAAAATAAGACCTACCCTGAAAATAAGACCTAGTGTGTTTTTTTGAGCCAAAAAAAATATAAGATAGTGTCTTATGTTCAGGGAAACAGGGTAGAGCCTTTTTTCTTACTATGACCAAATTTATACTGTTTACAAGTAGACGGGTTCGGACAAACTAGAACATTTATAATGAACTTGAGCAGCTGTGGAAAATGTTCCTTCTTTGTAATAGAAGATTTAAGCCAAATAAATAAAAGATTCTAACCATGGTAAGCACCCTGGGGCAGTGTTATGGGCTTGCGCGCCCCCCTCCCCCCAAGCTATGGTCTTCATGTAAATATGGGGAAAAAAGAGAAACTGAAAAAAGCATACTATCACTAAAGAAGAACTTTACCCATAAACTTCAAAAATAACAAGACACCTTTAGAAATGTTTAGCAATGGCAATCTACAAACACATTTCTAGATAATTGCAGACTTTGTATTCTTTGTAAAGGTGCACCGAAATGGAAATTTCAAAACCGAAATAAAAGAATTGTCAGGCCGAAAAAAAAATGGCTTGTGCAGAATGTACATACTGTATGTAAAGCAAGCAATATACAGTATGGGCAGATGTTTCTACAAAATGTTGTGTGACCTTCCGGACAGATGGCAGTGTTGCTGTCTCTCATTAGGGAATAGCTTAGGTCATACAGATATCTTTCAACCTCATTCCTTTAATGAGTGTTGCTATGAACAGCGAGGTTAGGGCTTGATTGTGGCCTTTTTATTAAATCATTTTTACACATATTACAATGTTTCAAAGCTGAGGTTGCTCAGAGGTTTACTGCTTTATTATTTTGCTTTTTATATTTTGTATACTGCAGAGCAATAAAGTAAAAAATTATTAGTATGTACCTTTGTGACCTATTTTTCCATTTCACATTTCAACTCATTTGCAAAAGCTTGCTTGTGGTTAAAGGTTTACCATCTTGCGCTCCACTTTTAGCTTTCACTGGTTTTAACTCGTTAGAGACCTAGAAAATACCGCATGCATCCTAGAAGAGTGCCTTTCTGCTGAACCCATGGGTGTTGCTTCCAGGACAGTAGAAAAAAGTGAAACACTAATTGTTAAAGAAGAATTTACCTATTCAAAGTGTATCTAAATCCAAGAACAAAATATGTAATACATTGCAGCTTATACCTCTCCCTAAATGTAAGTGACTGCATTAGATTTCTTTTTTTTTTTCAGGAATTCTTTAGATTTTTTTTACTTGTTAATCCTGCCAAGAGCACACTTCCTGTCCTATGGGCATAATGCTAAGTGACTGTACTGTGTATCTCGATAGGAGTGTTCTGTAGTCCACAGAGGGAACTAGGGACAAAACAAACTAATAACAGTTAAGTGTATTTATAACAACATTTTGGGGTTTGATAAAGAGTTGTGTTAAAATTGTGCAACTGTCTCCATTTTATTTTACAGGATCTTTGCTTTCAGAAAATATATAAGGTTTGGGGGTTTTCAGTAATTTTTAGGCCTAAAATGTGGATTATAACGTGTGCAAAAAAAGGCCTTGGCAGTGAAAGTTAACCTCTTGTTACTAGCCCAAATTAATAAATTACAAACACGTGCAAATTAGCTCTCAGAAAGACCAGCCGTTTTTAACCGCAAGGACCATGGAAACCAATGCTAACCCAGGGAGTGTGGGATCCATTCAGAAAAGGATGGAAGTTAACCTCAGTCCAGGCCTGCTCTGTCTCCAGCTTCCTGCTGCAGCTGCGTCTCCTGATGTGATAGTAGGAACTTTGATATGAGAGGGGGGTTCTAGTATAAAGGAGGACTCTGATGTGAAATGGGGGCTTCTGATGTGAAAGAGGGGTGCTTCTCATGTGAAGGGGGATTTGTGATGTAAAGATGGGACTTTGGTGAAAAACAGGGGGACTCTGATGTAAAAGGAGGGGGGTCTGATGTGAAGGGAGCTCTTAGTGTAAGAGGGGGTGATGCTAATATATAGGAGGGGACTCCTGATGTCAAGAGGGCTCCTAATGTGAAGGAGGGCTCCTGATGTGGAAGGTTGGACACTGATATAAAAGGATGGTGCTCTGATGTGATGAGGGCTCATAATCTGAACAGGAAGAACCCACGTTTTTATCTATCTCGGAAAAGGTTCTTGTATGTATTTTGTAGTGACTACATATCATGTTATATGTTTTTACATTTACATTTTTTATATGGTACACTGGGGTGCCTTGAGATTTTGCTTACTTTTAAAGGGTGCTGTGAGTGAAAAAGGGTTGAGAAATGCTCGCCTAGACCATTTACCATTTGTTACCTGTATAGCTGATCAATAAAAAGAAGAGAGAAAAACAATCTACAATTGTCATGCTACAAGTGTTGAGTTTCTAGATTAAGTAGAAAACACTTTACTGTAAATATTCTCTTCCCCCGTAATAAGAATCTGGCTGTTTTGACCAAAAAAATGTTTTGGTTTCTTTTCCATTTTATTTTTCTCTTTAAACTGGCCAAGTTATTCAGACTAATAGTTTTATAGAAAAATATATGTTATGAAAGCATTTGGGGGATATGTTGTGTAGACGTTTAGCGTGGCACAGATCAATCTGTTGGTACTACATTTGGCATCAGATGTGTGTATATAGCATTCACAGTATTTTTCAAAATGGACGGTTTCCATTATCAGTGATTGCAGCACTCCACTAATGCGTGAATATCTCACTTATCTTCATCACAGAATTGTTCTCACTTGAATGCTTCTGTTGAAGGAGTTTTCCCACACATTCAGGCTTGCCTATTTTTTTTTTTAATGAATAAAATACTTTTGTATGTATTCTGTATGCCCTGAAGATTTCATATTTTTCAGACGTTGTATGCTTCGTAGATCTTCTTTGTACATTTTCTGCTCAAAGGGAAGCTATGTTTTTTGTTAATTTTAGTTTTTTAAGTTTATAAAATTCTAAACTGATGTTTTAGAATTGTTTTACTACATATATACAATGTTTGTTATGTCAAAATGACAAAGGATTCCAAGAGCACAATGGGCAAGCTAAAGAGGCAGCACAGAGGCGGTAGCTGGCTTAGCCTGACTGAAGAAGGAACTGTCCAAGAGGGCTCATCTGGATCATTGACGTCAGTAAATTGTAGTTCAGTAATCTATAAACCCCCTTGTTATGGTACAGCCATAAAAAATACAATATTTTTTGGCTTCTTATCAAAAGACATCCTGAAAAGTTAGCTAAAAAATGTTAACTGAATCAAATGTGGATTTGTTGTGCTTTCCTAGCCAACCTCACCTGTGTGTGTATTTCGATGTTCAAAATGCTTAAAAAAGGGTCATATCTCATAATTCCTGACCCATACATCATATGATCGTAAAACCTTCAGGGAAGGAATGGTGGCACAGAGGTGAGCTGCCTGATATCAAACATTAGAGTTTTATCTTACAGTATGGAGGAGTTCTAATAATTGGGTCTCTTTATGGTATTTCTCTTTCTGATAGCCGTAGAATGCCAGAGTTTGGACTGTGTATGGCAGAACAACAGCTGTAACCAGAACCATCACTTTCAGATCCATACTTCATAACTAGAAACAGTTATGAGGGTTGAAAGATTGTCAATAGAAAAATTATACCTGAAGACAAAGGTGTTAATATTCAGTCTCCAGCCCCTTCCATCTGATTGTCTGGTCTCAGGGGTTGAAACTGGTTTTGATCTTCACAGTATAATAATGGAGATCTAAAACCAAAAAAATTTCACATTCAAGGAGTGCATTGACATGGGAGTGTGTCCACATTTTTCCATTCAACCCTGGAAGCAGGATTAAGCATAATCCCTGTAAGTTTTATCCCGTTTTATTTTCATTGCTTGTATATACATATGCGTGTCTCATTTTGTAACATCTTATTTTTGTAACTTTTGTAATTCTACCTTTTTCTATGCACTGTCTGCCTAGGGATATTAACCGCTTGAAGACCAGGTGTTTAGACCCCCTTCCTGGCCAGGCCATTTTTCAGTATTCAGCGCTGTGGTACTTTGACTAACATTTATTCCGTCATGCAACGCTGTACTGAAATGACCTTTATACAATTTTTTTAGGGACAGACAGAGCTTTCTTTTGGTGGTATTTAATCACCACTGCGGTTCTTATTTTTTACTATAATTAGGAAAAATTACTGAAAATGTTGGGGGAAAAAAGGTATTTTTTACATTATGTTAGGAAACATTTATTATTACCCAGTTTAGCCATGAAATCGCAGAAAACTATTATACCCAAAATTGTCCATAGGCAACGCTTCAAAAGCTTTTACCGCTCATCAGTTTAGTTTTATCCAAGATTGATGGCCCTAGAATGATTGCTCTCACTGTGACGTTCGCGTCGATATATAACATGTGCGGCATAATGGGCACAATCGTCGTTTTTGCATGTATGCGCCCCTGACGCATGTTTTCATGCATGTATGTATGGGTGGAGACTTTTTTTTAAAAAATAATGTTTTTTTATTCTTTTTATGTGTAACTTTAAATTTGGGGGG
>NW_017309301.1:6719-8471 GCF_000935625.1 Nanorana parkeri
CCCGCTCAGATATAGAGAGCTCCCGGCCGGCCGTTTTTTTACAACGGCCGGCCGGGAGGTAGTTAAATATAAAATTAATTCAAAAACTAATGTATCCCCTAAATAAAGAAATCCCTAAAGCGGAGCTGGTCTAGTAAACAGGTAACACAATTAATGTGGTAATGTATAAAAGGCAATATTTAATAGTTAGAAAAATACACATAGGATCACCTATAACAAAACATCTCCCCTGTATAATATTTAATAAGCATGGTTAACATGTTGCGGCTGCATATGTTAAAGTTGTATTCCCACTGTTTTTTGAAATCTTCAGACACATTTTTGATATTGGGAAAAATCTGTGGCCTTAATCCCTGGGGACAAATCTCATATTCCACATCACTCTCCAAATACACTTTGTTCCAAAATATAGCCTAGATTTGTGCTCATAGGCCTTTTTTTAGTTTAAACTTCGTATCTCTAAAGCTACGTTCTGTAGTTTGTTTTTTTTTTAATTAGTTTACTGAAACCCTGGAGATTGGTATATACCCTTTGCTGTTTGCAGCGTAACTCCTCTATTGCCCTATTTGTCTATACTTAAATATAAAATTAATAGGCTGGTTTTTGATTTCTCTTAAAAACGCACAAATCTGAAGAGACTGTTGTGTGTCTGTTGTATGTGGATAGTCTATGGTCTGTAGCATCGGTGCCTAGAAGCTTAGTTGTAAGTCATTGCCAGGCAGGGATCTGTGTGTCTGATGTGGGTGTGTGTGGGCAGTGGAAGAAGTGGGTACGCCAAGATTCTAGCTGAGAGGATAGCTTGGGGAATCTTAGTGGGCGTGAGGAAACCACTTGGTCTGCCACACAGCCATTGGAGTATACTAGATTGTATGCATACAGGAGACTGTGAGTGGTGGTACTAACTTTAGAGGTAATTGTGCCTGGTTTAGCTAACCTTTAACTGCTAGTGAGAGCAGTGTGTGTGGTCTGCAAATCCTGTGTGCCAGTCTGCTTGAGAGCAGAGTGTACAGATTAGAAGTGTACGGGAGAAGGTTCCCCACAAGCCTGTAAGTTGTGGGTGGTGGCAGCTGAGATTAATTAATTTGTCATCTGCGGACTGGGCACTCTGGGGGTTCTCATGACAATCTGCTAGTTTGTGCCCTGGAATCTCTCCCAGGTGGAGCGAAGGAAGGCGGTAGCCTACGCATTGTCTGGCCCTTCACGTGTCCCTGTACCCCCTCAGCACCCCTCCCTGGCCCGCGGTCTGTGACCCCGCTAAAAACAACAGGCTTTTTGCAAGATATAATTAGGAGCCACAAAAATATATATTTTCTAGTTCTGACAATAATAAAAAATGAGCTTGGTATCTAAATGTCGCCATTCCCAGATGCTACTCCACAATGGCTAACTCCTGCCTGGCTGTTACTGATGCCATACTAAAAGATAAACCTGGGATTTTGGAGGGGGAGTTAATAACAAAAAATGGTGTACTGCATAGAAATACTGTGAATTTTCTGGTATGAAAAGTATTGTGTCTGAAAGGACTACAGTATTTCATAGCCTTTAACTATACTGTTTTACATGTACAGTACCTATTTTAAACATATGCACAGATACCTGGAGCATGGACCAATCTGTATCTGACTTTATGAGTTGTAGTGTATGCAGCGCAGTATCCAACTGTCAAGATGAGAGCCAAGCACTACAGATTACAAAAAGAGAGTGGCTCTTCCCATGTAATCCAGGGGGGGGGGGGGCACCTTGGTTTTTTTA
>NW_017309301.1:17182-36468 GCF_000935625.1 Nanorana parkeri
TATACATTTGGAAAAGATTAACAGAGGCTCCTGTATGAAGGAAGCCTGCGGGTATAAACTGATGTTATCAGCAGTTTGTGTCACCAGTTGAAGATTCCAAAAAAGCAAAAGGTTTTCCTGGCACACTCACAAGCTAGCATGTAAAAAAAACTTTTCTCACACTAAGGTTAAAAACAGAGGTTTGGATACACGTCTTCTGCAGAAAATGTGAAAGCCGCGCCAAGGCACCTCTTATAGTGCGGTCCTAACTCTAAACTATCAGAGCCTCCATCTTGGAGCACATGGGGCAGAAGATGAAATTGGGTGCAGGTTTGTCAGGAGGAAGCCCAACCCCTTAAAGGCACAGAGACGCACAAGGGATCCCGCACATCCCAATGGCAGCTGAGATCCCCCATGCATCACTGCACCAAAACAGTCAAGCAAAACAGATGACAAACGCACTCATCAATTCGTCACCAGCTTTACAGGAAGGTGCACACGGAATGGTCTTTAAACAGTAAAATAGCAAAAAGTTTTCCTGGCACATTCACAAGCAAGCATGTAAAAAAATATGTCTCACACTAGGGTTAAAAACAGAGGTTTGGATACACGTCTTCTGCAGAAAATGGATGGAGGCTCTGATACTTTAGAGTTAGGATCACACTATAAGAGGTGCCTTGGCGCGGCTGTGCGGCTTGGCACCTTCTCACCTAAATTCTCAACCAGCTGAGAATTCAAGGACAGGATTTGAAGTGAAATCTCACCAACAAGGTAACAGAGAGCAATAAAAACTCAACAAAATCATTTACTCTTACTAAGTACAAAACTAGAAAAAAAAGTGTGGGTAAGAATTGGGCTTTAAAGCCCCATCAACCCTCAGTAAACCCTAATTAGGTCTTAATTTTAAATTCTAACCTTACATTTTTTTCTACCATTCATATAGAACTTGTTTTTGTTTTGCTCATTTTGTTTGTTTTTGTTGTGCCATATTAAGACATTTACAGCATTTGATAAAAGCCTTTAATTCCCCAGTAAATAACATCATTATGTTTTGTACCATTTACATAATTTTAGAGCGTTTGTAAAAGTCATTTATGTCTCCCTTAAAACACAATTGAACTTTAAAATCTGCTAAATACATTACATGTGCATTAAAACAAAATGGTTTTGAAAGTCTTGCAGATTGTTTTCTTTAGAAAGAAACCACAGCCTGAGTAGAAAAGTATGTCTCCTATACACCTCCTGCTAGCTAAGAGCTGGAACTCTCCCATGAGCTTGGGGCATAGGCATGGCAGAGCTATAGGTTTGTCTCAGTGGGGGATGTATTAGACCTTTGCAGAGAGAACACTGCTTACACATAGAAAGCAAGGATCTCAATCTGCAGTTGTGGTTTGATTGCTTTAATTAATATAAGCTTGGGTAACCTGTATGGAAAGAGTGTAAGGAGAGCAGGACACAGAGTTGTAAGTGACACTGAAGGTATGCTAACATAGGTAATAGGGCAAAGGAGAGCAGGAGTAACCATTTATTTTTAGCAGTTCGCAAATTGTTTTTGAATTTTAGGATGGCGTTTTCAATGGAGTGTTGCAGGCAGAAGCCAGACTGTAAGGAGTAGAGAAGGTTGTTTTTAGTGAGGTGGCAGTTCACTGATCGTAGTAGACAAGGTGTTCAAAAGATTTGGAGGTAAGCGGAAGCATGGAGATGTCTTAAGTTGTTCAATATGGTGGGGTTCAATGAGGACTTTTTTAATATGGGCCTGACCAGTTCATGTTTTAGAGGTGTGGGGAAGATGCCAGTGGAGAGGGAGAGATTGAAGATGTGGTGCAAAGACTGCAGAATAGAGCAATAGGGGGACAAGGGAGGGAACAGGATCCAGGAAGCAGGTGGTTAGGTGGGCCTCAGAAAAAAGTGAAGCAACCACGATTGTGTTAGCTGGGTCAAAAGAGGAAAGTATTGACATAGTATGTTAGGTGGGGGAGATATCTGGACAGTGTAGATCTCATAACGAATTGCATCTCCTAAGCAGTGAGCAAGTTAGTGGGTGAAGTAGTGGGGGGAAAAAGTAAAGAGTTAAAGCTAGATAAGACAAGGACTGGATGAGAGTCTGTTAATGAAAGTGATGATGTAGGCTATTTAGGAAGAAATCTTGCATAGATTTTGTTTTGTGTCATAGTCTTTCAAGAATATTTCTATGTTTTTGAGACATAGAAGGGTTTTGCCAGGGTTGTAGCATTTGGGCCCTAATTCTGCGTGTATTGAGGAGAGAAAGTTTGTCTAGGAAGGATGAGAGGGAACAAAGTGGCCAATTTAGGGTAGTATAGGGGTGTGATTTTGTCCTAGAGGCAGTCAGTAGCAGAAGGTAAGGCTTAATCTGGAGGAGGTTTCTATAGACAACTGTTTGCTGGTTGGAGGGATAAGAGGTTGAAGAGAGGTTGTTAGGGAAGGAGCGAAGTCCCACTGTTTGCTGGATTGGAACCCAATAGCAGGGAAGAATCCCAGAAGGAGAGTCCAGGCTGAGGTACAAGAAAGGATAATCCAAAATGCGTTGTCAGAGTACAGTCCGGGTCGAGGCAGGCAGCGAGTATCATAAACGGTGAGGCAAGCCAGGGGTCAATAACCAGGAGATCCGAATAGCAGGGAAGGGAGGCAGGAAACAGGAAATGAGGCGTTGTAGCTGCTTAGGGAATAGCAGAATAACTCAGCAACAAGTCTTGGCTCTGGCTGGAATTTAAACCCAGCAGGGGCCAGCGACACCCCCGTTGTCTGGGCAACAGGAAGCCACAGGTCCCTGCGAACCAATGGGATGGCTGGGAGAGAAGGAGTGCTTGCAAGGCCCTCCCCGTCACTGACCAGCACCCGAAGCAACTAAGAAGCCACGGCATTGCCACATGGGCACGTCACGCATGCATGTCATGCATGAGCTCATGTGCACACATGCAGCACGCCGCCGGGCACCAATTCACCCCAAGAAGGACCCTACGATCTCCGTCGCACCCGCCGGACCCCAGGTAAGAGGGCACCCCTGGTCCCACGACAGAGGTAGAGTGTGAAACTGATAAGATTCAGAGAGAGAAAAAGGGGTGTTGCAAGGAGTAAAGAGGTGAGAGAGCACATGGTCAAGGATGTTGCCATTAGAGTAAGTAAAAGTGTGTGTCCATTTTGTTAGGATAAAAGCAGAGGTTAGTTGATAGGATGATAATGGGTATTTCAGTGGAGAGAAAAGGTCAGGCAGGCAGAAAAGTAATCTAGAAAGTACAACACTAGTGCAGAAGGCCAATAAACCACAGCAATCCTTAGAGAAGCTGAAGAGAAAACTAAATATATTGAGCCTCATAATAAGAGAGGGCAGGAGTGATGATGACATGTATAGACAGTAAGGTGGAAAGGAGATGTAAATGAGATAGAGTTTGAGGGGAGAGGACACTACTGTTAGAAGGAAAGTCAGGGAGAGCATTTATGAAAACAGTGGGAAACAGATTGTAAAAGACAGAGCTGGTTTGAGATGGACGTCGTTTTTGCGTTCTCTGAGAATAGCTGCAAGTCTTGGGGTCCTATCTCTGTAACACGAGTTTTTATAGATAATTCTGCTTAGGTCATTTATCACAAATCTTGTTGTCTAATCTATTCATACATATAGTTTGACCTTTTTCTCTGGTGTTTTTGGACAATAAGGTTTCCTAAAATATAAGAGATAATATGATACGTGTTGGTTTGAAGCAGGTGCTTTAAAAAAAATGGGGGAAACTGCACAGACAAAAATAAAATAAAAAAGCTTGTGTTAAGTATAGTAGGGAAAGGCTAGAACCCTTGTCAGATTTTTATTTCTGTCTGTCTTACTGCTGGTTTTCCCTCTACCTATCTGTTCAAACCTTTGTCAGCTGGACAGGAAATATCCTGTACAGGAGGGTATATATATATAGCAGTAAAAATCTGATGGGGGTTATCACTTTTACAAAAATAAAACAAAAACAAAAAAAATGCTTTGGCTTGACATATAATTTGTCAGTTGATCCTATTTTATAGAGGTCATTACATTTTCATACCTAAAAGCTCATACCTGTAAGGCAGTTTGGGAGTCCCTAGGAAGGACATAAACCTGCGTCTGAGCCTAGTTTAAATTGGACCTTTACCCATATCTTTAAAATAACAACAAACACACCTTTAGAAATGTTTAGTAATGACAATCTACCAACAAATACTTCCAGATAATTGCCGGCTTTGTATTCTTTGCATACCTTATTTCTCTTTTCTTCCCCAGTCTTCTGAGAGTGGCCATGCTTACTAAGGGAAGGTTACTAGCTCTCCTTTTACTTCCTGGATTTCTGGCACATGTGACTAGATATGTGACTAGTAAAGATAATAGTCACCAACACTCACTTGTAATGTGCAAAAAGGATAGCACTTTTATTGATACGTCACATGTGTCAAGAAGCCAACGTTTTGGGGCTGAGCAGGGTCCGTTCATCAGGGCGACATCATGACTTTTCTCACGATGTCGCCTTGATTAAGGGACCCTGCGCAGCCCCGAAACGTTGGCTTCTAGCCGCATGTGACGTATCAATTGAAGTGCTATCCTTTTTGCACATTACAAGTGAGTGTTGGTGACTACTATCTGTACTTGGATTGTTACACGGCACCATCCGTGTCGTCATTTCGAGCACCAACGGATATTTCGTTTGATTCAAGCACTGTAGCAAGTGATTCTCTAACTCTATTTAGATATTTAACTAGGACATGTGACCATGCACATCATCTCAGGGGAGGAAAATGCCTTTTCCTGAGATCTCGTGAGATTACAGATGAGATTTTCCAGCAATGCTCTGCTCATGACAAGGCAATCCCAGTGTGCATTGCTTTGGTAAACTGAAGTCATTTTGCCCTTACAAAGCAGGAAGTGAATGATATTAATCATCATACATAGAAGAATTGGTAGAATTAGATTTTTGAGTGTAAAGGTTCACTTTAAGGTTCCTTTTACACATGTTACTGAAACATACGGTAAGGCATGTTACATGTGTTAGTGAGCTGCAGTGTCATTCTTTTGAATGGCACCTCAACGCTGTTAAGCAACATACATGCGTTGCAGCATTCCGCAATGCACGGTAGTGGTTTAGGAGTGGTTTGGTGTGTTGCATTACAAGAAAAGGTCGCATTAAAAGTTTGGCACGTTAGTTTGAGTTGGCAGCCCATTAATTTCAATAAGCTGCAATAATGCAATGCACATTAACGTGCTACATTACACCGGTTAACACACTGCAAAGAACTAAATGAGCCCTAAACTGTTTTGATTTTTGTTTGTACTTGGTTGTTATACCAAATTAAGCTGGGCACAGCTGATCATCTGTCAAAAGTTATTACAGATATAGATCATATAGTATGAGGTTGCAAGGTGACAAAGATGGGCTGCCCAGTAATATTGTAATCTATTTGGGACATCTATACCACCTTAATAATGCTAATAAAACACCGTACCCAGCAATTTTCTTTCTAGCACTTGCTAAATTATGCAATATGAGCACAAAGACGCAGTTGAGACAAAACACATATTGTCTGGGCACAGTGTTTTATAAGTATTAATTTGTTTCATTTTAGGTAATAGACCATTTTCCTTACACATATGTTGCCTTTCTCTGAAATTTTGTAAGCACTTGTAATTTTTTTTGTTTCTTATCAATATCACCCTGGTTACAGAATGTAAGCATTATACACTGCCTGACCAAAACACATTCACAATTGCATCATTTTGATAAGCTTATGTAATGTCACAACATTTATTTCCATCCAGAGTTGCATTCATTTTTCACCAAGATCTTGTAGTGATGATGGGAGGGTCAGACCACTGCGTAAAGTCTCCAGCACATCCAAAACGTTTTCAAAAGGGTTAAGGTCTGGACTCTGTGGTAGCCAGTCCATGTGAGAAAATGATGTCTCATGTTCCCTGAACCATTCTTTCACAATTTGAGCCCGATGAATCCTGGCCTTGTCATTTCGGAATATGCCCATGCCATCAGGGAAGAAGAAAATACATTGATGCAAAATTCTGGTTTTCCAGTATATTCAGGTAGACAGCACACAATCTAGACCTGACCAACTGAAGAAACCCCTATGGCTCTTACCTACTAATTAGTCAAATCCAGGTGGTGAGGTTTTTTTGACCAGGCAGTGTATGTCTATTGTATATGTATATATCCCTTTATACATCCTTAAGATAAGATATGGGTAGAAAACGGGAGTAGTTTCCACCACACACCCATTGTAACATATTCATCTTAACTGCCAAATTTGACTTGCATACCATTTCTGCAAGTCAGCCTTTATACTGTTATGTAGGGTGATATACAGTAGTTTCTTTCTCATAAAATATAATAGACGTAGTCTATCCCTATCTATTTGATCATTTGGAATCTCCATTCGCATAATAGTAGCATTTGAGAGTTTTAAGTAGAGTATTGATGATTGCTGGACATTGATTCTGATTTGTCCATAACTAATTATCTTCAATATAAAGCCAACTTGAGTATAATTTGAGTGGAAAGCTTTTTGAGGAGGATTTTTTTCTTTTATTATTCTCAATTTAAACAAAAGTGGCATACAATTACAACATACAGCAATTTAAAAGTATAGCAGTGCTTGCGTGTGTGTTCTCAAAAGTTGTGCCACAGAATGTTTATATATTATAATAAAATAAAGCAAAATAATAAGTTAATTAACGCTGAATTGATATCATGTCATTTTAGTATTTCCTTTAACATTTTTAGATTTAGCATTATAATTCCTGAATGTCCTGTTATTAGTATTATATTTATAATATCAACTTCTTGAAAGTCCTATTCTGGTCTTAGCGATTATAAAGAAAATTGTAATGTACTTATATTAATTTTTAAAACTTCAAATTGTATTTACATCCCCAAACAGCTGCTATTGCTTCAGAATTAAATTAAGTGAATTCTATGAGAACTAAATACCATCTACTTAACTTTTGTTTTTGTTACAATTCTTGGTATCTCGTGTGTTTAGATTTAATAAGAAATAGAAATTATATTTTGTAATCTTCCCAGAAATTATGCTGTTAAATAACAATGGGCAAAGCAAAAGATTCCATATATACAATTCCATCTGTCGGGAACAACACAGCAGTTTTTGTTTTTCCTAGACTCCTTTTAATAGAGTTGTATTACCTGTTTATTCTACCAGTAGGACCGGTATTTTTCTACTTTCCGTATTAGGTTAATAATGTTGTTCGTGCTGTAGTGAAATTAAGCAGCCACATTTTCCCCCTCTAGACAGGAAAGTCTTAAGTAGGGTATATATTTCTAACAGAAAAATGTTACACATTATGTCTTGTTCAGTGTGGATGGATGAAGCTTCTGCGGCTTCTATTGTACAGTATTCTGATAGCAACGGCTGATTGGCTCAAGCACTGTTCGGTAACTGTTCAGTGCTCTAATGATCAACTTCTGCTGAAGGAATAGGTTCACCGATGGAGCAAATTTTGGTTGATTCCTGCTGAATTAGCTGAACTCCACTCTGTGTGTACCCAGCTTTAGATGGATATGTAGTTTTAAAAGGACTTGAAGTAAGAGACTAATTAAAGCCAACTCCAGCGAATACTTTTTAAGCAATTACAACAACCGGTTTATTGCTTCTTTGGAAAATAAAGGTTTATTCCATGTGAATAACAGTTGACCCTCTAGTGTTATATGGTTTGTCACGCATATACAGTAACTGTTTCTGTTGCTGGACAGCATGGCTTGTTTAAGGAAGGGAAAATTTTAGGGTCCACTGACAGGATTATCAGGTAATTACTGCATCATATATTTTAAATTTTTTTATTTTACAATTTTTTCATGGTAAGTTTGGCTTCCCACTTTGTGTCTGTGAAGGTTCCCAATTATCCAGGTAATGGTATATCTGTAAAAAATAAATCAAAGCAACTGGATGTGTATGAGAAAAATACAGCAAGTCTGGTTGGTTTGATTTATTTTTTACAGATGTTTCGCACTTTGGTTGTTTCATACATCCAAAATCTCCTGTGTAAAATATTATACATTTTAAAAATGGTTTTGTGTGTACTTATCTACTTACTCAAATTTAGTAAAGCTTAAAGATAAAGTTTAGATCATTTTTCTATTTTGCTTTTATTAATGGAGAGAAATTATAGTGCTCAAAAATGGAAAAATTGGGCAAATACACTCACACCACATGTACATAATCATCAGATTCTATTGTTTGTTCATTTCTAGCCATAGTTCAATTCTTGGTTAAGTGTCTGGCATATCCTATTTTGTGGGGGTCCATTTTTTGAGGACTTCATCTAAATTTTATGTAGTATTGCTAAATTCAGTTCGAGTGTAGCCTTAATTTACTTATAAAGTAAAGCCGCCTATACACAGCATGTAGGGATGTCCCGATGCCGCTTTTTCAGGCCCAAGTACAAATACATCCCCTCATGTACTTGCCGATACCAATTACCGATACTTTTTCTTAAAGGGACAGGTGACTTTAAATGATCCATAGTACAACTACATGTTATGTACTATGGATCATGGTTTAACCTATTCATGTTAGCAGCGGAGAATTGTAACTCTATTGCTGGAGTGTAGTGGAGGTGTGTGCTGTATATATGTACTACATATACATCACACACGTCCAGTACACTATAGCAATAGATTTACAGCCAGCCCCGTCCCAGCTTCCCTTACTCACAGTTTCACTCCGATCCCTGTTGCCTCACGCGGTGCCTCTCGTAGTCGGCGCTGGGCAGGATCGCTGCATCGCATCTCGGTGCTCAGCTTGTGGGAGGCACTCACAATTCTGCCCTGCTAACATGAATAGGTTAAATCATGATTCATAATACATATACAGCACACACGTCCAACACTGCAGTAATAGAGTTACAATTATCCCCTGCTAACATGAATAGGTTAAATCATGATCCATAGTACATAACATGTAGTTGTACTACGGATCATTTAACCCATTCATGTTAGCAGGGGATTATTGTAAATCTATTGCTGCAATGTACGGGACATTTGTGCTGTATATGTACAGTACATATAGATACACAATTCTGCACTGCTAACATGAATGGGTTAAATGCTCCGTAGTACAGGGCTACATATCATGTACTACGGATCATTTAACCAATTCATATTAGCAGTGTCTTCTGGCAGTCTCCGGCCACCTAAATTAGGACCCGGAGACTGCCAGATGACCCCGCTCGGAGCGCCGCCCACCGGAGCACCAGTGATGCGACGCTCGGCGAGGTAAGAAGAAAAAAAAAACATAGCGCAAGCTTCGGCGCTAGGCATCGGGGCATTTTAACAAGTACAAGTACTTGTCAAAATGCCCTGTATCGGGCCCGATTCCGATGCTAGCATCGGTATCGGGACATCCCTAACAGCATGTATGGGGAAATCACCCCCACCCCCACCAGGCTATTGTATTCTGATAGCGTCATGTGTATTCTGTCAGCATATCCAAACAGTAACTGCTACTGTAACTGACTGGCTGTTCGAACACGAATTTCAGACTAGATTCTTAGAAAACATTTGATTAAAAAATCAACTTTTGTCAAATGAGGGGAAGGTTCGAAATGGGCCACATATTGCTTACATTCTAGCAGAACCGCTGCCTCCTTTATGGAGCACAGGAATTTTTTTAGGTATTCTAGATCTTTTTTCATTACAGATAAATTTAAGTAGTAAAAGTTATTCGATTTCCTGAAAAGGAAGATAGATATTGTAACTAGTATCTTTATAATTAGACACAGTATTTTTGGTAATATGACCATTTTAATTAAGCATGGGCTTAAAATTTAATTCAGAATGTTCTTTGGTATTATTTGATGATTAAATATTCAAATATATTTGATATACTTTCAGTTTGTCATAAATGGAAATGGGAATAATTTGGCTTAAAACTAAAATCTAAATCCAAAAGCAAAAATGTAATATATTGCAGCCTACCAATTCTGCGAGTAGGTGGCTGCATTACTTTTCTTTTTTACGTTTTTTTCATAATTTTAACCTGGTAGTCCTGCTAGTAAGTTTGTTATTTTTCAACTTTCTTTAACAGACCAAGCTATCCAGCAATAGTAGATGTTATAAGACAGTGGCGTAGTGGTTAGCTTCTGCCTTGCAGCACTGGGGGTCCCCGGTTCAAATCCTGGTCACTATCTGCAAGGAGTTTGCATGTTCTCCCCTGCTTGCGTGGGTTTCTTCCAGGTACTCCGGTTTCCTCGTGCACTCCAAAGTTGGCCCTCTATGTGAGATAGGGACCTTAGATTGTAAGCTCCTTGAGGGTAGGGACTGATTTGAACGTGCAACTATGTAAAGTGTTGTGTAAATTGTTGGCGCTATATAAATACCTGTAATAAATAAATACATTGAGACAAACCATTTTAACACTGACAGGATTGATTACAATGGTCAGCTTTATTTTTTTGTTTAGTTAAACCTTTATACAAGTAGGAAAAAAAATTATGCTGTAACTGCTTTAATAAAGCATTAGCTAGAGTTCAGATTAAAGCTGTGCACTTCTCCCTCACTGGCGCTTCCGACTTCTCTCCAATATTTACTGGGTTTCAAGTGTTTGGCCCCTTGATTGACCAGGCCCTGATGCAATATAAAGGATTTTTTCTAAAAGTGTGGTGTTTATTTACATTTTAATTTTACCCTTTAGTGAATGAATAGGAGTACAAGTACCCTTTACTCATTCACAAGATGGGAGGCATCTGGGTGCCTCCTTAATTAAAGGGGTACCCGATGCAAATAAGCCCTCCTGCCCACAGACCCACAACCTCGGGGTCAGGGTTGTGGGGAAGAGGCCCTTGTCCCCATTGGCATGGGGACACCGTCCCAATGCCAAGGACGCGTGGCCTGGTAAGGTGCGGGGGGCGCTCGATCGCCCCCCCCCCTTCCTGCCCTGCCGTGCCCGTGCTCGGTTCAAGGGTCTGGTAGGGGGGGGACCCCATGTTTTTCCCCCCATTTTTTGGGGTGGGGTTCCCTCTTAAATTTCCTACCTAACAGGGTGCCTTTTGAATTCCCAAAGTCAAACACGCAGGACTTGTACCTTATTAGTGATTTGTCAGCGCTTAGCCTTTTCACCCAGCAGCAGGCTTCCATCAGCACCAGTCAGCTCACATGTGTAAAGATCTGTGGACATGTGGGACTAATAATAGCTACCAGGTATGCTGTGGATCGAGGAATTAAGGCGTTATCCCATCAAAAGCTCTACAAAGCTTTCAGACACCAGTACCCAGAATTGTTAAGATTCTCAGAAAACAAAAAGCCCCGGAGACCCTCACCTTGTGAGAAACCTAGGTGACACTTTTACAATCCTGCAGCCAGTGCCTCACTATAGTGGGAATTTAAATTCAGGGGTAAAGGCAAACTTTCAAATCTCTACACAAAATCCCAGTTGTTTAATACATAAACAAGTAACATAAATGTTCCAGGCATCCAGCCATAATGAAAATGTAGCAAATAAACAATAGTTCTGCTCGAGTGAGCCTTACTCAGTCTTTTGTGATGGGTAAGGTCCTCTCTAGGTACAGTCACAGTTCATGAAATGATTCCTGTCCTCCTGACAGGTTTAAATCCACAAGTTTTATTTGTGCTCACACTGCTTACACTGAGACACACCTCTACCCCCTCAGGTTTCACAGACCCCCTGCTACAATATATAATGTTACCGCATCAAGAAGCAAATAAAACCAGAGTTACGGTTAATGTTTTTTCTCCATTATATCCTTAAGAATTACAGTTACTTCTATATTTAGAAATATAGCAGTATTCACCGTAAATAAAAAAATAACTTGTCCTAGATAAATGTTTAGAATCTATATCACCGTACTGTTCCCTATATATATTCATCATCACCATGATTTGAAAGCATCTATATCCAGTCAATCTTTTAACCTTTCATATATGAGGGTTCCTTCATGAGTCAGGATAACTGCTATAAATCTCTGCCGAAAATGCCAGTAGCTGTATAAGTGATTGGAAACCACTCACTTAATATAGTGATGTAGCAAATTATACAATGAAAGACTTCAATAAAGTCAAACCCCTGAATCCACAGGTCTGCAATAAATGGCTATTGCCAGCAATTCTTCAAATGAATGTATAGTGGTGTTTAAATATATTTTGTTATATATTCTGTTCAAAAGCAAAAAATAAATGATAAAAATATTTTCCTACCACCTCTATTAGATCTTTTGGAGCCTAATGGATTCTTAGATAGTCAGACAGTTTCCTGGCAGAGGTGAGATTTCTCATTAGAGAAGTCCAGTAAAATCTGCAAACCAATGGTCTTGGAAGCACTCTGTATTAAATGTTTGCTTGTAAACTAAAAAAATCCAAACTACAATATAAAAATATACAGTATATTTTAAAACTAAACACATGCAAAGCATTAATCACAACAGTACTATGTCAGGGTGCACTCCCTTGCCCTGAAGAAGGCACTTAAGTGCCAAAACATATGGGGTCTTGTTTTATTGCAATTTTTCTTGGAAATGGTGGATATTGTTATAATTTTTGGATGGCTCTTTTTCTTTTAGCTGGTGGTCAGGTCAGGTCAGTTCAGGAAATGTGTATGAGGCCACAGCTATTATTTAGTAAGAAATGCTCATGTGTAAGAGCTTATGTCTTGGAGAGAGTTGAATATCATAAACATAAATAAAGGGCTAAAAAAGAGAGCTGAAATTACTCTCCCTTCTTTTGGTCCTTTCAAACGTAGTAGAAAGGGCCAAAATCTGGCTTTGGCCTGCCATTGGACATTGTCCCTTTTGGTCAGCATCTCATCCTATGAGCCTGACTTCTTTAGTTGACTGAACTCAAAGATAAGAACTCTAAAACGCTTTTATATGTTTCTATTTCATAAAAGTATTTTAGTAAAATTTTATTTGTAAATTTACAATTTTTATTTTTTTCTTCTAATAGCGATCCATTTCTTCCTTCTATTGAGGCCACCCTACATTTTTTATTTTGTTATAAATAATTTATAGCTTCTATAATTGTTGCAAGACTGCTAGAATTGAATTATCACGTTTTAAATATATTTCATCTTGCTGGGGATTAGGAGCGCTGTCAGATGGGCTTTTTTTTCTGTGTCCCAGCTGGTGACATTCACTGGAGTTGATTTGTTAAAGGCACATAGGTTGACCACTGTACAAGTGAATTTACACTTAGCTTAATGAATGTGGTGATGCTCTGCTGACTTCCATCATCCAATAATGTGCAAGCAAACATACTGTTTTATCCTTGCACTTGTAGCGCACCCCTTATGGAGCAGCATACAGTAATACAGCAATGGTTCTCCCGGTGTTTCCACTGTGATGCACCTCAATAATAAATACACAGTACACCTTGGGTTAGCTCAAGTACCTCAATCCTAGGGTCCGTTGCTATGGGATATTTTCATTCACTTTGCCTCTCAGCACTTACCGCCCTGTATGGTGATCGATTAAAACGATGCCCAGATTGTATATATGCTGCTGAGAAACTTGTTTTTATGAACTCCAGGGTGAGAAGTTGAGGGTTAGGATCATCCAGGCCGATGTAGACTCCTTTAAGTGGTAGTGTGTAATAACTGTCTCCATTCACAGCATAAAGAACACCTGGCACAGCAGCACTTGAGGTAGAAGTCACCAGTCATATTCATCCTTGTCATCAGTAGTAGCCACTGGGTCTCCAGACTCAGACCTCAGTGTAAGCACATGGCTAGTCCCCAGGTTTCAGGCCCAGCCATCACAGACAGTCCATAGCAGCCTCCCAACAGGCAGGGCCCAGGGGAAGGAGAACGAGCTCACATGGTCCACCTCAGGTATTTATCTCCTACCCCAGCATGCACCACTGGCCATTAACTTCACAGTGATTGGCTGAGAAGGGATACCTGCTCATAGCAATCTCTCATTGGTGAGCTAACCATTTTTGTCTAAACTGTGAAGCAGCATTATATATGCATCATGTGCATAATTTTTTTCATATATGGCATTAGTGGAAATATGCTTTTAGAGACTTTTTGGTTGATAAATATGTTTTGCTGTGTAAAAATCACACGCACCTAGTGAGTGCGTGTGTTTAGGTTAGTAAATCACCCCCATTCTGTCAGTGCACTCACTGACTAAAAAATATGTCATATTGTGAGACGGGGTAGCGCCTCTTTTTCCTTTAGGGAGGGCAGAAAGATAGTCATCTTATTTTTAAGAGAATAACATGGTAAACCCTGTGGTACCAGAACAGGAATTAGGGGAGGACCCTGTCTGCATCCCCATTCCCCTGTACCTAGAAGCACCTGTTACCCCTTCAGGCTGCGGCAGCAAGCATGATAATTAAAAGCTGCTGGCTCTGCCTCTTGCAAAGCTGTTATTTTGCCCAGATGCATTAATTTTAAAGTGAGTCACATAAACCTAAACTATGCACAATAATGTATTTACATATTCTCAGTCGACAGTAAAAGAAATGTAACACAAGCCCTCACTGACCTCTGAGGATGTAGGTATTGAGCAGAAGTGTATCTACAATGTTTCCAACAAAGGCAATGGAATGTCAATTTCTCTCCCCTTATTTTCTATAGCAGCAGAAACTTGGCAGCCTGCCAGCTTCCTAACTATACACACAGCCGGGGTTTCTAAGCTGTTAAAGAAACAACTGAAATCTGACTTTGGAGTCTTTGTTGTATCTTGGAGAATGAATTATGTCTTAGTACATACAGAAACAGAGGTCAGTGAGGGTTTAGCTCAAAGCTTTTTAACTGCTTGTTAAGAATATGTAAATACTTTAATATCCATAGGTGGGTTACAGGTGCACTTTAAGGTGAGACCATTACTGCAAAACGTAATCACTTAACTCCTTTTGTTTTCCATTTCTTACACCTTTCATAAGTATGATTTAAAGATGATGATGTTTATAAGTGTTAAAGTATAAAATATTGTAGTATGAAACCAGCTTCTTTTATATCCTCTTTAGAGACACGACTTTGCTAGACTGCTGGGAAAGCAAAATAAAACACTCTACCCCCTGTCCTAAGCACCTGAAATTGTGAGTAGGAATTGAATTTCAATCCCAATCAGAAGAACTGTCAGGCTAATGGATTATCTCAGTAATGAGAAATGAGGCCATTTAGCTTCTTCAGTTGTACCAGCAGAGCTGAACTTGTGGAGCCAGACAAGGATATTCAATTAAGAGGCCTGTGTAAAATTCAGTAATGTGTATCCTGCATGTAACCCATAATGAACAGTGTCAGCTGGTTAGAAAACATATCCAATCTCTAGGATGATCAAGAAGCATCCCGGAATCCACAGCAAGCTACCAATTGACATTATCAGCCACAGGCAGGTTTAATTGCATTCTGGGAGAAGTAAGGAAGGGTTAATGTAATAAAGTCCGATGATTAATATGGTTAGTATGTATTTCTTGTTGCTATGTTTTTCTTTGTTTTCCTGGATAGATTGAGCCAGTATAAATCCAGACACGCCTTAAATCAGATGCTTATTTTAGAGAAATCTTATTACAGATATCTTTATAAAGGATAGAGGACTGTGATTGCTGCGATTTGACTGCTGGAGGTTTTTGGAAAAAATTATCATGGATCAAATATGAAACAGAATATAGCTGGGTGAAAAGTGGGTAGGATGCTATACATTCATTGTCAGCATGTAAATCTCAAAATGGGACAAAAAAATGTAAAAAGTCAGAAGGAAAAAGGCATGTAAAAATGAAAAAAAAAAAAAAAAGTGTAATGCCTATTGTGATGGATCACCCCGCCTCACACTGCACAGAGATTTTCCAGCTTGTGGGACAACAGACTAAGCGTTAGCAGACTGTGAGTGACCATCACTGGGGTAATTAACTCAGCAGTCAACCACTTACACACATGCGCACCATGCATAGCATCTGCTGTTACAATTTTAAGAAATGTCTGTGACACTCACTGCCACACCAGAGAGGAAGGTAACAGAGTTTAACATATGGTAGCATTCTTCTAAGAGGCAAGGATTCTTTAATTTCTTATTTTGGCACTTATAGAATTAGCTTAATGATTTTTAAATATTGTTTTAATAAAAGAAAAGGACATATGGTCCAAGAAAATATTTACACAAAAATATATTACAAAATACAAAATAACTGTAAAAACAAATAAAAGGGGCTAAAAATAAGAGGTACTTTGCAAAGTTTTCCTGGATTTTGCTTCATTTGTTTTCAGAGTAGTCTGATCTCAGAGTATCAGAGTCACTAGCTCTCATGAATGACTTTCAGCATTCAAACATAGTTTCAAGGGAAACGAGAGCTGTCTGCTGCCAATTGCAGCAGCTTTTTGTGGACTCTCTAGAGGGTGTCACTGAGCCAACTCTCATGCAATCAAGAGAGCTGAGGGGTGTGATGTAGGAATGCTGCAGCATTTGTGTTAGCTTAGAGACACTCCCTCAATGCCAATTTATTTTAACGGTTTCAATATTTCCAGAAAACGAACACTTTTACAATCTGGCATCCAACATATTACTGAATAAAATGAAATCGCAGTTTGATAGCTATTAAAGATGATATTGATCTTATGGCTATTTTCCTTACGAGGTGAAATGTGTTTCATTCACCTCCCGAACAGTGCAGCATAGGCCAGTTTTGCATTGAACTGATTGTTATTCTCCTATACATTTTTATAGACACTCATAGATGATTCACTACAAGTATTCATGGGCCCTGGCTTAAGAGACCCTGCTAATAGGGTTAAATGGCACTGGGCCTGTTTTCTGTCTTAAGTTCTGTAGACTCATTATTCATTTGTGGAATGTGTTAAATCTCATGCTTGCCTAGCATAGGCATAATATTTACATCTGACCATTTTCCTCACAGACTTGCAACGTTTTAAGACATCGGGGTGGCACTGTGCTCAGTATGAGTCCCATTCTGCTCACTCTGTTTGGTGTTCATCAAGCTTCACTCTGAATCAGTTTTTGTTTTCTATTGTTTCAGGCTGTTGTGTTATTTTGCTCACCAAGGTGCATTGTTTTAAAGTGTAAGTCAAGCTTAGGCAAAAAAGTCAAAATGTCCTTCTTCTGGCCTCTTGTAAAAAAAAAAAAGCATCTTTGGCTACAATTCTCAACCTATCTCTGGCACTATCTCCTACAGATTCACTGTAGGAGATAGTGCCAGAGCACCAATCCTCTTCAGGGTTAAATAAAGTCCAGCATTGTTCAGCACACTTCCTGTTAGTACATGACAATTAGGGAGGAGGTGGCAAACATGTGTGTGAGGGGGTGATGGGTCTGAAAGCAATGCAATAATTTTAAGTGAGCTGCAAATGCATAACAATGCAGGATTTAGCAGACATGCAGCATTTTGTCAATGCAGCACACAACAAGGCACATACAGTATGTGAACCATGTGCACTAAAATTGCACATGCGTTTTTATGCGCTGGTCAGGTGTGTTGGGGTGCCATTCAAAGTAAATTGCACCACCATGCACCATACTTTGTTACATACATTACCACTATGCAAGACACTTCATTGGAGTTAAATATTTGCTTGTAAAATACATATGATTCAATAATTCAATTCAAGGATGCAGTGGGGGTGCAACATTTCGCTGATCATCAACGGTTCCTGTCTCCAAAAAGTTGTCAGCGACAGGAGCCTTCAACTCTAACTTATTTGTTAAGCTGACACTGTCCTCAAAGTAGCAACTTGGGAATTTTATATATACCCAATTATCTTTTTAGTATTCCCATTGTGAAGAATAAACAGCAAGTGAGAGTAAAACTGAGGGGAATTCCGCTCTTAGACAGTGGCCCCCCAAACAAGTGTCCCTGTTGGAAGATTTCCCTTCTGTTCTGGGGACAACTGTAAAATTTATGATTTTCCTTTATTTTCAATGACATATCCAACAGGACAAACAAGGAGTGTGAATGTCAACTGTGGGAGAGGGAGAGCAATAAAGGTTCTGACAAAGGTTTTATTCCATCCCCACAGGTTCGGCTATACATACTTTTTTTTAAAAACTGTTTGCTTATAACTTTTTAACTTTATCTCTCCGGTTACCCAAACTACATATAAAATATACCACAGTCCCGGGTTAATTCTGTTAGACAAAAAACAAATATCACTATGGAAATAATTTGTCATTTAGAGTTTATGTTTAGCTGTAGAAGCAGTTCGCCAGTGTACGGACGTTGTTCAATATCAGGCAGTGGCACTTACAAGTGCAAGCATTGGAAACACTTCATGTTAGATTAGCTGGAAAACAGTTACTTGACCATTTAAGATAGCTGTAAATTCCACTTCATTTGATTACGATGTTTCTTTTTTCTATGCAACTCTCTCTATGACTAGCTTTCTCGAAATGAACATCAAACGCTGTGCAATATATCTAATTTCCCAATTCCTGGGGTCTATTTATTATTTCTTTGGCTCAGCTAATGACAGTCAACTAGTTCCACCAAATGAGTTTGCAGGACACTTCAATGATTAAAGCTGAAATGGGTACTGTGTGACATTTTCATAAAATTTAAACAAAAGACAGAAGAGTGCTTACTGTGAAGTATTTACCCCATGCCGGCAGAAGCCATTTCCAAGTACCTCATAATAACACACATTTTCACATCTACAAATATTTAGACTGTTCATGCAGTGATTACTACATTTCCAATTTGGGCTTTCATATTAACCCTGCTGATCATGCTTACTCATTAGGGGGCTTTCTTTTCTCATTAATCAAATGATTTGATAATAACCTTTGACCGACATTAAATCAAAATATCCTAGCCTGCAGCCACACAGAGCACACGCTAATCTATTCAAAAGTAATTTTTTGTCTAATATTTTTAGTCTATTGTTTGTATTTAGTGTAAGAAGATAATAATATTAAATAGTTGTCCATTTGCCTCTAAAAAACATACGATAAACAGTTATGTAATCAGAGTCAGATTTATACTTCCTGCTCCCCTAGGTCAGCAGTCATATACCTCCCCATTCCTAACCTAGTGACTAGCTAGCCTTAGTACCATACTGCGACAATCAGATGTCATGACCACATAGGGCACACCAAGGATGGTAACAGAGAGACTGAAAGAGAAAATTTGCCAATTTTCCTCAGTACTCCTAAAATTAAAAGAGTAGGGCATAGTATCAACCTTGTCTACTAGTGGTTCTATTCCAGCTATGCAGGAATCCAGCCCTGTATGTGATGATATTGCACTAATATAACATAATAAATGTACATTCATTTACTTTAACATTACATTTTGGGACATTTCTAATTATACTGGACAGATGTACATCCATTGAATGAATATAGAATAAAT